>NC_142930.1:138149320-138231820 GCF_046866305.1 Octopus bimaculoides
CGTCCAGCTGCCTTCATCATATATATATATTTGTATACATTCGCTGCTTTCGTAGTTGTTTCCTTGGGGCTGGCCAGATTGTAGCAATATCGAGTATAACCTGCCGAAATTGCAAAGATAATCTGGATCTCGACTGATGAAAGAAAACTCCGAATGACCTGTCCTTGTTTTCTTCGTATCGTCTATCCGGATGTTTTGTTGTCCCTTTCTTGTATCACCTAACTGTCTGGATGTTTTGCGTTCTTGTCCCATTTTGTATTATTTATTTATTTATTCGTGTGTTGAAGCATATTCTGGTGTGTCTGGGGAGAGTCATTTTCTTATTGTGCCTTAAAATTTAACACACTCACCGTTAAAATTTCCACTTATTTCTTATTTTTAAGACTATTGAAAAGGTTGCAAGACGCAACGAAAATTTTAGGAAAATAAAAATAAGAAATAAGTGGAAATTTTAACGTTGAGTGTGTTAAATTTTAAGGCACAATAAGAAAATGACTCTCCCCAGACACAACAGTATGTATATATATATATATATATATATATATATATATATATATATATATATATATATATATATATATATATATATATATATACATATGTGAAATATGGATGTAAACATATTCTTTCTATTCTATTAATGCACAGACAAAAATAGCTTCTGTTAACTAATAATGAGTAGTGAAAAGTACAAAAGTACAAATATAAAGATCAATCTATTTACTACTGAGCCAACTTAATCTATGAGTGCTTTATATGGCAGCTGATCTATGTTACTAATGGAGAAAGCAAGTTGGGTGAAACTTATTTGGAGAACAGTCAGCAAACTGAGAAATGGTCTGTCGACAGGTTCCCTTCTTCGTCTTTCTGCACAGTAATAGCATATATTGAATATACTTTTTTTTTCTCACCCACGATGATGTTTTGCAAGAGTTCAGTCTATTTAATTTCTTCTTATTCACGATGTGCTACGCATATCATATTACATGGAAAAATGCGAGCAAGAGAAATAATATTCTTAAACTTATAAACCTGGAAAAGTGCAGGACAAGTTATTACACTTGGAAAAGTTCAGGACAAGTTTATTACATCTGGTAAAATACAGAACAAGTTACGTCCCCGTAACTTAGCAGTTCGGCATAACAGACCGATAGAATTAGTACTAGGCTTAAAAAAAAAAAAGTCCGGAGTCGATTCTTTCGAGGCGGTGCTCCAACGCGGTCGCAGTCAAATGACTGAAACAAGTAAAATAGTAAAATATCCGTCACATGTAAATAATGTAGTAAAATAGCATATATACACAGACAGACCGACCGGCCGACAGATAGATAGATAGATAGATAGATAAATAGATAGATAGATAGATAGATAGATAGATAGATAGATAGATAGATGTCCACTGATATTCATGGCAGAAAGATAAACATTGATATATCATGATGTTTAGAATTTAGAAGGTCTCTCATCCATCCTTTTAGATCACCAATCCATAAAGGTTGCTGGGGGAATTTTTATCTGACTTCAATCGGTTCTTTATCAAAAGTATCTCAGGGTTTGTTGGTTCGATACCAAATTCGATAATTCGATATTTCCTCATAGCTCTATTAATTAGAAATATCACATTCCCTCGGTGATTTGATCTTTGATTCTGTGCTTATCTGTTTATTGGATTTTCATATAGCATTCGACCGATGAATGGGAATTTGATTTTTGAACATCAGATCTTTATTTAATCATTTGATGCTATTTTATACCTTTGTTTGCTCTCAATCCCTGTCTCTATTCCATCCTCTCCTTCTCTCTCTCTCTCTCTCTCTCTCTCTCTCTCTCTCTCTCTTTCTTTCTTTCTTTCTCCTTCTCTCTCACTCCCTCGTACAGAGCTTAACTAAACAAAGCAATGCTAATTCACTTATAGGCATCTTGGTCATCAGCCTGTCAGCGTTAGTATATCTCCACGTTGCAAGTACTGCAATATAAAATCGGCAAAGACATTTAATTCTCAATGACTCAGCCCACTTGGCTATAAATAAGTGAAGCAGTGAGGTACAAATCAATGTACCTAAGTAGCAGTGACAGAGTATAACTAACGAGTGCTTTAATGAGTTCAAATCCTCCTAGATGTTAAACACGTTAGGCTTGCTATCCAGTAAGAGGTATCGCTTGTCACGATACCTAATCACGTATCCTGACAAGAAGGCGTCTGGAACTCTCGAGTAAACTTCTGCATGGTTGTTCGATCTGCTAGAAATAACAATCCTCTAATCTTTTTGAAATTGCACTCTGCTGTCTTAAATTCGTACACACTGGACAATGTAGCCAGGATACACATTACTTGAAAATGAATATTGGAATGGACACAGCTAGAATGCCATTAATCATAGGTCCGCTCAAGGCGGCGAGCTGGCAGAAACGTTAGCACGCCGGGCGAAATGCTTAGCGGTATCCCGTCTCTGTGAAGTTATTGCGTGAGTTTGTGTTGAAGTGCTTATCGAATTGTTGCCATTGTTGTTGATTTGAATTGTTGTTGATTTGTTAATTGTTATTTTGCTTCCCATTGTGGGAAGGTGGAGAGGGAGCCGGAGGCGGGCCCAGGTTATGCAGCCGCCACGGGCAGGAGAGTGGACACGCGAGAGTTGGAGGTCCACGAGATGGAGGTGGAGCCTAGAAGGATGAGGGAGAGTGAGAAATTGATCACGGAGGAGGGAAACATTTTGAGGCTGACGCCGCCTGAGGAGCTATCGGCCAGCGTGACAGAGGGAACGGTTATATTTGGAACCATGAAGGCAGCCACGAGAAAGATGGGGAGGAAGGAGGAGGTGGAGAAGGAGACTGTGAGGGAGGGCAGTAGGAAGGAAAAAGAAAGTAAAAAGAAGGTGGAGTTACCAGTGGAGAAGGGGTCGGAAGGCCAACTGTATGAAAGTGAGATGGAGAGGCTATTTATGGAGGAAGAAGAGAGAAAACCAAAAGTCCAAGAGGGAGGAGGAGATGGAGTGTGGTGTTGCGTGACGTACCCAAGGAATGTTGAGGCGAAGAAAAAGATAGTCGAGTTTCATTTGATGGTAAGAGTGAAGGTGCCTTCATGCGTCTGCGCAGGGGATATGAAGGCGATATTGATTGAAGAGGAGAACTGTGGAAAGTTGAAGGAGATGTGTGGAGATGGCGTTGACCCATCAGGAGTGAAGGTGGAGTTTAGGAGTTGCTACCAGTGGTGGATTTGAGAGAGATCGAACCACTGGTGAAGTTCTACTAAAGACAAAAATAGTATGAAATTAAAGGGGGAAAAAAGAACAATTGTAGATAATACATATAACGGTTCAAATGGTACTGCATGGGAGTGGGGCCCATGCGTCCATTTTCATTTTTATATAACTTTCATCTCATTCACATTCGTTCTGTTTTTTGTCCCCACTGTGGTCTTGTCTGTCCTTGTGGTGTCCCCATCTATGTTTTGGACTTTATGCTTAATAAAGAAATCAGTATTTCGTCTGTCTTTACGTTCTGAGTTCAAATTCCGCCGAGGTCGATTTTGTCTTTCATCCTTTCGGGGTCGATAAATTAAGTACCAGTTGCGTACTGGGGTTGATCTAATCGACTGGCCCACTTCCCCAAAAGTTTCGGGCCTTGTGCCTATAGCAGAAAAGTATCGTAGGTCCGCTCGATTGCAATAGACCTGGAACTAAACAGCAACAATAAAAAGACAACACAGTATTTGCCATATATTTAAAAACATTTTTGAGTAGTCTAAGAATCTGTTCATTTCCATTAATGGCTGGCGGAACAAATGTAAATTGAACGCATAGAGTTACATCGAAAATGCATAGTTGCGTTGTCTTTCGTGGAAAACTCAGTAAGTTATGCTTCTTAGAATATTTTACATCAGTTTTAACTTTCCAAAAAAAGCAAGAAAGCATTCCAGTGTACCTCACTTACCAGCTCAAACGCTAATTTGATGCAAAGGGTGTCCACATGAGTCTCTAAACTTAGTAGTAATGAACCAACTGAACTAAATCTCAGTCAATGATTTCCCCCATAACACCAAACCTACTCCAGAACTACCAATACATTCAAATATCCCATACCTTTAACTCAATTGCTCCACGTTACTTGAAGCACAAGAAATAAATGGAGGCATAGTGTATCTTGAAGTCATTATCCCAGAAATGCCAAAAAGATAAAAATTAAAAAAAGAATATTAAATGCAGGGTGTTCAAGTTAAATTTGACACAACATCCCATCAAAAATAAAATTATTTTATAAAATCAAAAGATATCAACTACATTATGGCTGGCAGATAAAAGTTTACTCAAAGTAAACGCCCTCAGTTTCCATCTCAGCCTCAAGACGGCTCCGAAACCTGGTGCACGTGCTCCTCATTATGTCCATCGGAAGACCTTCGAATACCTCCTTGATCTTGGCCGCCAGTTCAACCTTGGTGTTGTAGGAAGAGTGATTGGTGTTGTCCTCAACCGTTCTCCTCACATAATCCATGGGACTACAGTTGGGAGAATTAGGAGGCTAGAAATTGGAACTGGTGAAGTCGTAGAAATTCTCGGACAACTTCTGACGCTTTTCGAAGACTTATGTCACACATGTGGATTTCCAGCAGCAACTATCTCCACAGTTTCCAGCAGCAGCTTCACGTAGCTTCACGTGGCAAGGCTTTATTCAATTAAAGTAAGCAGTAGACAATGGCTAATATACGTCTTTTTAATAATATTTTCGATGTTGCTGTTATAAACAGCTGGTGGGTAATATACACAGGTGTTAGCAACTCAGTCATAAGTCAACGGGAATATATTCAAAAAGTTGTTGAGGAACTTTGTGGTGATTCATTTCACGGCAGTTCAACACCCTATTGAGAAAACATCTCCCTCTAGGAATAAAGTCAGACGTACATGTGTGAAAACAAAATACCGAAAGAGAACCACAGAAATGGATGGAGTCCGTAAAAAGCCTCTGTATGGCAAATGTGCACTAAAACAATGCGATGAATGTTTAGAATTTCGATAAATTTCTTTCTATTTTGTATGGATAAATTTCTTTCAGAATATCAAATTATTGCGATTAATATAACCGTGAAGTCATGAAATTTAATAAATTCATACATTTAATAAAGGTTTCCTACTTCTCCTTTACATTTTTTTTTTTATCTTTTCAAATTAAAAAACATCTTTGCGACAATTGACGCATTCTAGTCTTTAATAGTTGAAGAGTCCAGTCCTTCTTGTGTTAAGAAATTTCAGGCCTTGTGCCTATAGTAGAAAGAATTATCAACAAATACGAGCAAAGGGACAGAGGGATTGTAAAACATCAAGCTAAACGTGTTCAGTTTCATTCTTTCCATTGGTATGAAGTCACTGATATATACATTAGAGTGTATAATAAATAAGATTATTGATCTGATTCCATTATATGCCTGCTTCTTACTTTTACTCACAGGAATGGAAAGCAAAGCGGACATTGGTAGAATTTTGGAATTTGAACTTAAACGGTGTAAAGATAGTATTGGATTTAGACAAACTAAAAAGTTGCAGCTTAGAACAACACAATCCACAAAGAACTCGTGCGCGCGCGTGTGTGTGTATGTAGTTAAAAAATAATTATGAACTACCTCACCGGTTCTGTTTTCCTATTGATACTATTTTATAGCATAGTCAGATAAAGAAGGACAACGCCCCACAACCCCTTCAGGTCTTCCGAGACCGAGTGGGAGGGGTAGGGAAGCTTTCTTCTGGCTGGAAACCGGGTTTAAATGCTTGCACCTGAATGAACACAACTAAAAGTACCCCAGATGACAAATTAAGTCCATCACCAACCAAGAACAGGAACTGTCTTTCAACGAATCTCCAAACAATTTTCTTCCACTAAATCTCACTCAAAACTTTGGCCGAGTTGCATAAGATGACGAACAAGTCCAATCAACCCCCTCCCCCGCCTCTCAATACGAAATCGCGAAGTAAACTTGAGTTATTCTCTGACACTTTGTCAGCGAAGTAATAAATAAATAAATAAATAAATAGAATCCAAACAAATAGCAAGTGGAGATCTGCGTCAGTAAAAGACAGTTTCGTATGCCACGAAAAGAGATGAAGTCTAAAGTTTCTGGCAGAGAACTTTTCTTCTCCGTGTCACGATCTTCTCTCCACGAAGTGACGCGAACCAACACGAGAGTCTCTGTAAGGTCGCTCGGCTTATACCAGTCATTCAAAAAGGGGGAAGAAAACCTTGTACAGTATTGTAGATCTTGATGTAGAAAAGAGGTGATAGTCACAGATGCAATGCTTTTGATCATAAGTTCATTTCGTCAGGAATAGATAACAGCAATCTATTTCACAACCTCTGCATATGTCAATTATCATCTGATTGGTTCATTGACAGTGACGTCAACATAGTACGAATTTCAAATTTCGTACAAACCTTGTCGCTGTTTTCGGAGAACAATAACATACAGCCACTTAAGGTAATTACTTTAAGCGTTAATTAAACTTCTATCCTTATTTTACTAAAGTATCTTTAATAGTTTTTTTTGGCACTGTCATGGTATTAGCTGTCAGAATTGAAAGTAGAACTGACAAGGAACGTTACTGCTGGTTTGAGTTGATTCTTTGGCTACTGACTAGCCGGAGCTATCTATCTGTCTGTCTATCTCACTCTCTCTCTATCTATCACTCGTTCACCTCTGTTTGTGTCCGTAGAATTTATCAAATTAGAAAACGCAAATTTAATATAAAAATATATTTTCTGAAATTGCAAATTATTTAAAATATAAAAATATAATTTTCAACAGAGAGAATTTATCAAAATAGAAAACAAATGAAGTTTGAAGTTTAAAAATAATAGGATCAACCACTCACGACTAGCTAGCGTGACTGCGCGTTCGGGACCACTCTGCTTTAGTAGTACCCTTATACTCTGTGTGTTTTCAAACGCATGGATTTAGGTGTCAAATTTGTTCCAATAACTTTCGAGTGATAGATAGATAGATAGAGAGAGAGAGAGAGACAGACAGCTCGCTCCGGCCAGTCATGGTATTAGCTGTCAGTAGCCAAAGAATCAACTCAAACCAGCAGTAACGTTCCTTGTCAGATTTTTCTACTTTCACTTCTGACGGCTAATACCATGACAGTGCCGTTTTTTTTTTCAACTTAACCAGAATGTTATAATATCGTATTATTTTGTTTATATACTACTTTGGTTATTTTCATATCTAGGTCTACGTGGTAACTTTTGTCAAATAAATGTTAAGTATTGTTTACAAAACGAATAAATATTTCCAATAACTTATTTTTTCAACAATTGTTAATTTACTAACAAAATGCATATTTTCTTGTCGTTACAAATATTTCCATACTGCGTATTTGTTTAACTTAAAGCTTAAACATTATAGTTGTAAATAATTTGACCACCAACTAAACGAACAACAAAATTCAGTTGACTGCGATAATTATTAAAGTTAAATTTTTTTTCAGTTTGTTATGGTATATGTGACACTTTCTTCCATCACCCATTACTACACTTCATTTAAGTTTTCCAGCTACTCTTGCTAAAAAACAAATTGTTGACAGTAATTCTTCGAACACTTTACCCAGTTTTGAAGAAGAAATTTTAGTTTTCGGATTAGAGCTCAATAAACTTTCAGAAAATTATTGTTCTCTTTCTTTTTTTCACATTATTGGATTGTAAGAAAATGGAATGTTTTGATGTTCGTGCTTTTCCTTTCGGTTGGTTACGAATGTGTCCATCTCATTTCCTAACAGCAAATTTAGCTATAAGAAGAGAAAGAATAAATTTTGTATTCGCATGCAAACGAAATACAGACGAAGTCCTAAATACCCCACTCTCTCTCTCTCTCTCTCTCTCTCTCTAACTTTCCTAGTATTATGTGTATGGGACAAAGATAAAAGTTAAGTGTTTTTGCAATGTTTTCTTATGAGTAGGTATTGTTGCTTAACCCCGGTTTTTAATTCATTTTATAAAGTACAGCGAAGCAAACAGGGCATAAAATGTATTAATGTATTTAGTTTATTAAGAAATTGCTTACTGTTGAGAATATGGCGCAATGAATCAGCTGTTTGAAATAAGCAGGTCACAGCGAGTTAGCGACTGTCTACGTCGTTGTTTAATCTGCTAGAAATAGCAACCAAAATCTTTCTTAAATTGCATTCGTAACATCTGAAATAACATGTTTAATAATGTAGTCTGAGACATACTCCTTCGAAAAAAGAGTTGTTACGGCTAGAGTGCACCTGAGCACTATACACAATAATTTCATTATTATCATTATTATTATTATTTATTATTATTATTATTATTACTATTATTATTATCTACTTTATACGCAATGTAATGAGTTGCACGTAGTCTCCACTCTTCAGTCTATTTTTGTATGTCTGTTTGACCAAAGTGCCTAACTACGACCATCCCATCTTCAATATATTTTTTGGATCTTTCTCTTTTTTAGATAAGCGTTGTTATATGTTCACATCTATGTGCATGCGTAGGTATACGTATATATGAATACATCTTCACTACCAACATGTTTGTCAGAGTGGAATAGGGGAATGCAACATTCTCACCCCCTACCACACAGAAGGCGGATCTTTTTTAAAACGGGGGCCACATTTTTCATGAACGAAACACTTTGAAACTTGGAACACTGGTAGAATGTGTCATATAAAACATCTTTTTCTCTTAGTCTTCTTAAAAAAAAAAGAAATCCATAAGTTATTCCATGTTAAAGTTGTCGTATTTCTGTAATTTCAACCAATCACTGACGTTCATTCAGCCGATATACATTAAGTGCCGACTACATAAACAAACGATTCTGAAACAATTAACCCTAACCCTAACCCTAGGGTTAGGGTTAGGGTTAAAACAAATTTAAAATGAAAAAAGCAAATAAAACGAAGGTATGGAGATTAAATACGCTTTACATCGCTTAATCAGCCAAAGGAGTAAATATAAACAACTGAATACTTGTCAGTAATTGGTTGAAATTATCGAAATAAGACAATTTTTTACATGAAATAAATTCGAATACAAAAATATTTTTCTGTTCTATAACACAAAATAGATAAGTATACGAAGTTTGAAAGTCTTTCCATACCAAAAACACTACGTAAAATATTAATGAAAAATGTGGCCCCCGTTTTAAAATAGATCCCAGAAGGTTACTTGACTGATTGGCATGAAGTTGTTGACCAACTCACTCCACCCTCTGTCTTCCCTTGGCATACCTGATTTCATATTCCTGAATCTGTTAATCTGCAGCCTTATTCCACAACAGTTAAGGATTAAACTTGTCAGGAGTAGAATGCTGTATATGCTGGTATATAACATGTCTTATATGCCAGATTATAAAATGTGAACCTTTAAATTTGAAGATGAAAAACATTGCCAAACAATAGTATAGGTGTTATATGTTCATATCTATGTACATGCATAGGTATACGTATATATGAATACATCTTCACTAGCAGTACTATTTTGTTAAGCGCATCCACTAAGTAGTATGAACTGTGTTTAAGGCAGATACGCACAGCATGTATCACTCTGCTATAGACACTGTTTGTAAACATGTCAAATAAAGTAAACACGTAGAAACATAACAATGCCTTCAGTGAGTTGTTTATTATCCCACAAAGAACAAAAGAATACATGACATGGTGGCAGCGATAAATACTAATCGAAAACAGTGCCTTTACAACAAAACCCGAAAACAACAAACCTAAAATTTAAGAAACTGAATTTCGCTTCGTCTTCACACACGACGATCAAAAAAAAAATGGCGTCCCCCGTCGCCGTACAGATGAATCTACATCCAACCATGAACTGGGAAGCGGATGATATCGTGGAAGCATTCAAGAAATTCAAACCGTAAACCCAACTAGCTTTCAAAAGTTTCCTGAAAGGTGCAACTGCCGATGAAAAGGTAAGCTACATCCTTTTATGGACGGGAGAGAAGGGCCTAGACCTATTCAATAGTTGGGACATGTCAGAATCGGATTGCAATAATCCAGACATACTTTTAAAGAAATTTGAAAGGCACCTAGAGCCCAGATCAAACCATAGAATTCATAGATATGAATTCCAGGGCCTGAAACAATACCCACAAGAAACGATTGACAACTTCCTGTCCAGACTAAAGAATGTTGCCGAGAAGTGCAAATTCAAAGACAAGGACGAAAGGATTGTCGATCAACTTATATGGGGGTGTGCTCATAAAGAAGTCCAGAAATCCCTCATCGGTAAGGACGCTCTCAAGTTGGCAGAAGCAGTAGACACTGCAAGAGTATTCGAAGCCACTACCAAACAAATGGCGTCACTCACTCTGCAAACAAACGCAACAGGCAGCAGTGTAGATATTGTATCTAGATGTGGGACGAAACAAACCCACAAACAGAGAACATGCCAGTACTGTGGTACAGAGCATGAGTTCAATGACAGGAGGAAATGTCCTGCATACGGTACACACTGCAAAGCATGTGGAAAACCCAACCACTGGGGGAAAATGTGCAGACTAGCAAAGTCTCAAAAATATAAGCCCCAATTTTCAAAGTGGAGTGGAAAAAGAAGACAAAGAGATATACATGCCCAATATCTCGAAGAAAATACTTCAGAGGAGGAATTCTTGGCAGTCGGCATAATAAATATAAATGAAATGGGAAATAACAACCAAAAGAAAAATGAGGCATACACAACTATAGAAATTCAGAAGAAGTCAGGCAGGAAACGAACATACATTGACCTGAAGCTGAAGATTGACACTGGAGCCTAGAGTAATATCTTACTTGTCAACCTCTACAAAAAGATGTTCCCAGAACACTTGATACATGAGCATAAAGTCAAAGAAGGAATCCTCACACCAAGTGATGTAATCCTCACTGCATACGGAGGTACCAGGATTCCACAACTGGGCAAAACAACCATCATAGGGACACACAGAGGAAAAATAATTAAGTGTTCTTTTTATGTCACAAAAACAGATGGACCTGCAATTCTCGGACTTGATACCTGTCAAAAGCTGAATATTGTGTCAATCAACGGTGAAGTGAAGGCAGCTCCAAGCAGGATTGACAGAGATATGCCTACCAAGAACCGACCATCAATCACAAATAAAGAAGAACTGATAAGCATGTACCCAGAATGCTTTGACGACACTGTCGGTTGCTTTGAGAAATGTCGATACCACATAACAGTCGATCCCAATGCCAAACCAATTGTCCACCCACCTCGCCGAGTTCCACTAGAACTAAAAGAGAAGCTGATGTCAGAGTTGGACAGAATGGGAAAAAAAAAAGAAATAATCACCAAAGTGACACGGCCAACTGACTGGGTGAACTTTATCGTAATCAAAGAAAAACCCAATGGTGCCCTACGAATATGCCTCGACCCAAGAGATCTGAACAAAGCATTAAAACGGGAGTACTACCCAATTCCAACACTTGAAGAAATCACACCATCATTAGCTGGATCCAAGATATTCAGCAAACTGGATGCCAGTAATGGGTACTGGAATGTGAGGATAGACAAAGAATCATCGATGCTAACTACTTTCAACACACCATTTAGCAGATACCGATTCAACCGACTCCCATTTGGATTAAAGGTGAGCCAAGATGTTTTCCAGCGCCAAATAGATGAGACCTACCAAGGCTGCAAAGGAGCAATTGGGATAGCAGACGATATCCAAGTGCATGGCACGAATGAGATCACACATGACTTCAATTTACATGAAGCTATGGAGAAAACCCGACAAGCAGGTATCAAACTCAATGCAGACAAGTGTGTGATAAAAGCAAAAGAGTGTAAATTCTTTGGAATGATATACTCTGCAGAGGGAGTGAAACCAGACCCCGCTAAAGTGGAAGCCATCAGAGATATCAAAGAACCCAAAGATAAGAAAGAACTCAGGAGCTTCCTGGGACTCTTCAACTACATGGGAGCCTTCATACCCAAGCTGGCCGATCACACTGCAAATCTCCGAGAACTAAACAAAGATGACGTAGAGTTTGATTAGTGTGCTTCACACACAGGATTTCAACGCAATGAAAAAGCTCATCAGTAAAGAGACAACTCTGCAGTACTATGATAGACGCAAGCCAGTAACGCTCCAAGTTGATGCTTCTATGAGAGGAGTTGGTGCAGCATTTATACAAGAAGGTAAACCTATTGCATTTGCCTCAAAAGCTCTCTCACCCACAGAGACAAAGTATGCGAACATTGAAAGAGAACTCCTGGCAGTAGTATATGGCTGTGAAAAATTCCATACATAACTGTATGGCAGACATTTCAATATTCAATCAGACCATCGGCTGCTAGAGCAAATAGACAAAAAGAACCTCACAAAATCACCAGCCAGACTACAAAGGCTACTGTTGAGGCTCCAAAAATATGACTACAACATCAGGTACAAGCCAGGAAGGGACCTGATATTAGCAGATGCTCTTTCCAGACTGTCCTCACATGATAAACAGGAGATGGAAGGACTAAGTGTAAAGGTCCACCACATTGTAAATGTGACAAACACAAAGCTGGAACAAATAAAAGAAGAGACCAGCAAAGATGAAGAACTCCAGCTCCTTACTCAGATGGTGATTCAGGGGTGGCCAGAGAAGAGACATCAGGTGCAGCCCCTCATTCGTGAATATTGGGCCATCCATGATGGCATAGCTGTGGAGAATGGAATCCTGATGGCTGGATCCCGAATAATCATACCCAGATCAATGCAGAAAGAAATTCTTGAAAAGATCCACCAAGGGCATCTGGGAATGGAAAAATGCAAACTCCGAGCTAGGTCAGCTGTGTATTGGGTAGGCATATATAAAGACATAGAGAAAATGGTTTCTGCATGTCACATCTGTCAAAAGCACAGAAACACACAGCAAAAGGAGGAGATGATGTCCAGTGACATTCCAAGAAGGCCATGGCAAACTATTGGAGTAGATCTTTTCACAGAGAACCAAGAATGGTACTTGATAATGGTCTGCTACTACTCCAAATTCCCATTTGTGAGGAAAGTGAAAGACCTGAGAGCCAGAACAATAACTACAGTGGCTCGAGGACTTGTGGCAGAGCAAGGAATACCAGAGCAGATCATATGTGACAATGGAACCCAATTCACATCTCAGGAATTCAAAAAGCTAGCCAATGAGTATGGGTTCAACATTGTAACCTCATCTCCACACTACCCCAAAGGTCATGGATTCATTGAAAGACAGGTGCAAACAGTCAAAAGAACACTAGTCAAATGCCGAGAATCCAAGGAAGACCCACACCTGGCTCTTTTGTCCCTACGAGCAACACCACTGAGAGCTGACATGAAATCCCCAGCAGAAATGCTGAATGGCAGGAAATATAAAACCACCCTGCCAACTAAGATTCAACCTCCTATTGACCAGGAAGAGACAAGGGCAAAGCTAGCAGCCACTCAGGAACAAGCGCAGAAATATTACAACAGACATGTACAATATTTACCTGAGATACTTGGAGGACAACATGTGCATACTCAAGATCCCATAACTAAAACATGGATCCCAGCACAGGTTGTCAGTAGAGCTGAAACTCCAAGATTGTACATTATAGAAACTGAATCAGGTAGGCAGCTGAGACGTAACAGGGCCCACATCCGCCCAACACCAAAGCTATCGAGGATAACACGTGCAACACCTGCAGCATCAGTGACAACACCAACAAGAACCACAACATGCACAGCAGATGACAGCACAAACAGAATCCGTGTTTCCACAGGATCATCACCCCAACGGGTACCAACCACCCATCCGCAGCCCAACAACACACCTCAGACACCAGTGCAGAGCACAAGATCCACCAGATGGAGATTGAACATTTTACCACCGATTTGATACCGTTAAGAGAGAAGGAAAATAAAACAACTACTTCTGCTAGATTAGGAAGCAGAAAACCATGTGTGTGGGCAGAATAATCCCATGGTTTCTGCTGCAGGATTGCCACCCTTGCGCTGACAACCATTAGTGTAAGGGAGATTACTTCTATAAGAAGAAGGGATGTTTATGTTCATATCTATGTGCATGCATAGGTATACGTATATATGAATACATCTTCACTAGCAGTACTATTTTGTTAAGCGCATCTACTAAGCAGTATGAACTGTGTTTAAGGCAGATACGCACAGCGTATATCACTCCGCTATAGACACTGTTTGTAAACATGTCAAATAAAGTAAACATGTAGAAACATAACAATGCCTTCAGTGAGTTGTTTATTATCCCACAAAGAACAAAAGAATACATAACAGGCGTGATTTGAAGAAAATTAGGCTACTATTTCTAACAGGTTAAGCGACTGCCCTCATTGCCCCGATAGAATTCTTGGCTTTCTGTATGTTTGTCTTAAAACAACCGTCTTAATATTGAAGGAATATACTGGGTGTTGAAAAGGCACTGTTGAGCGATGAGAGAATGTAATTATATTGGACTTATGTTAACTTCCACTCTATGTTCTTCATGCAGAAAGCATTCTCTTTTTTCATGTCATTAATTTAAATTGCCTAATGAGTGAATGTTTCCAGTCTGTGACTTGGTAAATATGAATAAAATTATGCTGAGGATGCCAAAAACCAAAACCTTCCATATTTTCCCTCTACCTACCATAGATCAGACTCCTTTTTACTGCATACTCATTTACTTACTTGTTTCAGTCATTTGACTGCTGCCATGCTGGAGCACCGCCTTTAGTCGAGCAAATCGACCCCAGGACTTATTCTTTGTAAGCCTAGTACTTATTCTTTCGGTCTCTTTTGCCGAACAGCGAAGTTACGGGGACCTAAACACACCAGCATCGGTAGTCAAGCGATGTTGGGGGTACAAACCCAGACACACACACACACACATATATATATATACACATATATACAACGGGCTTCTTTCAGTTTCCGTCTACCAAATCCACTCACAAGGCTTTGGTCGGCCCGAGGCTATAGTAGAAGACACTTACCCAAGGTGCCGCGCAGTGGGACTGAACCCGGAACCATGTGGTTGGTAAGCAAGCTACTTACCACACAGCCACTCCTGCGCCTATGTTCACATTCAATTTATAATCAGTTTGAATTTTGGAGTGATGGGGAGCAGGAGGTGGAATTGGATGCTAGAATTGCTGATACTGGTACAATAATGTACCAGCTCCAACATTCAATCACCAGAAGATGAGAGATTAATAAAAAAAAAAAAATTCGGTTTTTTTTGTGGTCATAAATATTGGGTAATGACCGAAAAAGTACAATTGTGAATATAAACGGAGGAAATGGGGCTCTTCCAAAGGATCTCAAAAGTAACGTTACTCGATAAGGTGTATAGCTCAGAGATCAGAAAGTCTCTCCAGGTCGGGCTGCTATTGCTCTGCACTAAGAGGCTGTAACACTGGTACCACAGACATGTGATTTGAATGTTGCAGGTAAGTGTTGCAAGACAGATTCTTTCAAGCTGAGCCAACTAGCAGGAGCCCTAGGAATAGACCAAGGATGAAATGGCTGAATAATATCCATAGTCACAGTTGGCACTTGAGAATCCAGCTGGAGAGTCTGGCGGTTGCTTTTGATAGGACCCTACAGAGGAGATGCCTGAGGATTCAACCCTCACAACCCTTCCATTAATAACAAAGAAAATGGATTAAATTTTGGGGTTGTCTCCCTCACCCTTGATAAGTGTTATTAATTCCCGTGATCTTTTTGTTTTTAATGAAGGTGCAGCTCATTCATGATATTACTTAACTATATGTTATGGATACAGAAGGCAACCTGAGAAAATTTCCCATGTCACAGTACCAAGAATGATGCTGTCCACTAACCCACTCCTCCTAAGCAATTATTTTTAACATAGCCATCATCAAAAACATCATTCTCAAATCTCCCATTTGTTTTGGAAGACACAAATCACATACCAGTTGGATGTTTTTGTGTTTTCATACAATTCTGGTTTTGTACATATTTGGTGTCTAACCTCAGTTCATCCCTAATCAGGTTGACCTATGGTCAAAGGCATTCTAGTCATGACCATCCAGACTTTTGTTCAAATATAGTATATCTACAACTAGATTATCCAATACGTTTTTTCAAGTAAGAAATTATGAGGAGATTTAGCTGCTATTTTTAACAGTTTGATTAGCTGAGTGGCTGCATAGATAATCTCTCATTGGGTTTCATGTATATGCTTATTAAAGACATTGTCCCATATATGTGACAAGCATACCTTGCCATGAGCATTCAGAAGTTGTAGTTTGAATATATTGTAGTTTAGTTCAGAAAAGGAAACTCAATCATTATGATGAATTCTTATCATCATCATCATCATTCTGAGGAACTTGTGATATGAGATACAAAAGCTGTGTTTAAAGAAGAGGGGATTAGTTTAGTTGAAACCTTTTTACTCTTAATCATTGTGTACTCTCATGTTTTCCATAGTCTGTAAAGTCCCTTTATGGCCTATGTCAACTCTGAGCAAGCCTATGATCAGAGTATTCCAGTGATGACCATCCTAACTTTTTAGGAGTATCTAGAACTATGTAAGCTTATGTGTCCTTCTCTTTTCTAAAGGTCTCCTCTATTACAATGCTATTGATATTTAGGATGCTGTATAGAAATATAAATTAGCCCTTAATACTTGACAATTACTTTATCAATAACATAAGAGGAAAAGACAAGTAGACTTTGATGGAGGATTTGAACTCCGATCATAAAGGGCCATAACTAAATATCACAAGGCATGTAGGATGTAATTTAAGAGATTTGGCTGCTATTTCTAGCAGGTTGAGCAACCACAAAGAGGCACTATAATTGGTTTGTGTGGTTAGAAGCTGGAAAGACAGCCAATGATGTGAAAATGTCCATCAGTATGCCAATAAATGTGTAAATATCTAAATTTTTCAAAATCAATCTCCATTGTTCTCCATTTTACTTGCACGAAGGCATAGATGTAATGCTAACAAGCTTTACATAGAAGACAACTGCATGATTCAGTAGCAGAATAGCTAATAGTTTCTATTTCTGGCGCTGCTGCAAACTCTTACATCCAAATTCCCTAGAAAAAAAAAATATATGTTTATGCGCTTCCTTGTATATTTTTAAAGTTTACATTAACATATCTGTTATTAATACTACGCAGCTCAATGCTGCATGTTTGAACTATAATCATCACATCTTTTATTCAGATACACTATTATACTATCCAGCCTTTCTCTTTTGAGGGTTTAGAACAGTCGTTCTCAACTGGAGGCCCATATATGATTTTGTTGTTAAAATTTTTCTGCAATAAATTGGTTATATTTCTACAATACACAAAATATTTTAATGATTTTTTTTAATACAATTCATAATAATATTTAATTATAAAAATATATGGTTTTTTAAACATTGAATGGCTTGAAGAATGCAGTAGAGTAAAATAGGAATTAAAGGGGTCCGTAGGTAAAAATGGCTGAGAAACACTGGTTTAGAGTGTAATTTTTCTGTTATTCCTGGTAAGTTGTGTTACTATATAAAAAGTCTCTCTTTGCTATTTTGCTGTGTCTCTGAACAGGATTGAAATCAATTCAGTTCATGTTCATCTTATAGAGAGTAAATAATAGATTTCTTTTCCTGGGAAATTAAACTGTGTTAAACCAGTGCCATATCCTGAGAGGAAGGTTCAGATCTCTGCTTAGCACAACTGAAAATGGAATTTGATAATGATTTGGGGGGATGTTTCTAAATTATGAACTTTTAATTAACTTACATTTATTTCTCTTTGAACAGGATGACAGAACCAACAGTCTACCTATTCTCTGATTGGGAGATAGAAAACATTGAATCTCTACTCACTGAGTTGGTTAAAGATATCTCCTCTAATGGCAATAATGGTGAGTTTCAGCACTTCATTTCATAGCAATGTGTGTATGGTTGTTATTTGATCCAGCAAAAACTCATTGAGCAGACCTATGATGAAAGGATTTCCTGATGTAACTATCTTGTCTTTTTGTACAGGGACTATATTATCCCATGTGGAGGCGCAATGGCCCAGTGGTTAGGGCAGCGGACTCGCGGTCATAGGATCGTGGTTTCGATTCTCAGACCAGGCGTTGTGAGTGTTTATTGAGCGAAAACACCTAAAGCTCCACGAGGCTCCGCCAGGGGATGGTGGCGAATCCTGCTGTACTCTTTCACCACAACTTTCTCTCACTCTTTCTTCCTGTTTCTGTTGTACCTGTATTTCAAAGGGCCAGCCTTGTCACACTCTGAGTCACGCTGAATCTCTACGAGAACTACATCAAGGGTACACGTGTCTGTGGAGTGCTCAGCCACTTGCATGTTAATTTCACGAGCAGGCTGTTCTGTTGATCTGATCAACTGGAACCCTCGACGTCGTAAGCGATGGAGTGCCAACGCAACATATTATCCCATGTATCTATTATTTTTAATGTGATTTTAAAATCTGGCTGCTTTTCCTAACAAATCGAGCTTCTGCATAAAGACTTCTTCATTGGCTCGTGTGTATATGATTATGCATAAACCTTACAGTTGATTGGTAGAATACTTACTTAATCAGAAAAGTACTTTGCAGTATTTTTCTCGTTCTTTACATTCAGAGTTCAAATCCTGACAGGGCCAGCTATACTTTTCGTCCTTTTGGAGGCCAATAAAATATAATAACCAATCCAGTACCAAGAATGATGCTGTCCAGCACCCACTACACTCTCGGAGTGGTTGGCGTTAGGAAGGGCATCCAGCTGTAGAAACTCTGCCAAATCAGATTGGAGCCTGGTGTAACCACCTGGTCCACCAGTCCTCAGTCAAATCGTCCAACCCATGCTAGCATGGAAAGTGGACGTTAAACGATGATGATGATGATAGCCATCATCAAAAACATCATTCTCATAAAATATTGTCCCTGAATCCCATTAACTGTGAATTATGGATAAATTGAGCCCACAAATTCAGTTTTGATCTACAATTAAAGATCTTTTTTCTTCAATTAAGAGACTGATAAAGATACAAAATAATGTTACTTTCCCTCTGCAACTTTCCTCCTTTCCATGGAATATGTGATTTGTGTTTTGGAAGACACAAATCACATATTCTGTTCCTCTTTGATGTACAAATCTCTACCTCTTTGCTGTCTAGGTTACTCCCGATATAACAACCTTACTCAGAAAGGTGGTATGTGTTTGCATATATCTAGAATTCACTCTCTCCACCACTCACCTGAATGAACAGCAATAAAACATCCAATTACTCAGGTTCAAAGATTTTCCTCCTCATTCTTTTGGATTCATCTGTTGCTTCTACCATGCTCCAAAATTCTGACAGCTGTTTGACTGTCTTTTGTTATGCTTAAACGATTTCTGTATTTATCTTTGAATTCACCTTTCTTAGTGATTTCAATGTCCACAATTTCTTTCAGCTCTCATAATCTTCTCTTAGATGGTGCTGATGCAAGAACTAATTTCTTTGCAATTCTGAACTATCTGCAACAGCTAGTCATCTCCCATTTGCAGATAATCCTGACTGAGACACAGATAACATCATTACCATCGTTTAACGTCTGCCGTCCATGCTAGCATGGGTTGGACGATTTGACTGAGGACTGATGAACCGGATGGCTATACCAGGCTCCAATCTGATCTGGCAGAGTTTCTACAGCTGGATGCCCTTCCTAATGCCAACCACTCTGAGAGTGTAGTGGGTGCTTTTACGTGCCACTGGCACGAGGGCCAGTCACGCAGTACTGGCAATGGCCACACTCAAAATGGTGTTTTTTACATGCCACCTGCACAGGAGCCAGTCCAGTGGCACTGGCAACGACCTTGTCCGAATGATTTTCTAACGTGCCACCGGCACAAGTGCCAGTAAGGCGTAGCTGGTAACGATCACACACAAATGGTGCTATTTACGGACCATTAGCATGGAAGCCAGACAGCTGCTCTGGCAATGATCATGCTCAGACAGTGCAGTTAGTGCTCCATTGGCACAGGTGCCAGTCATCGAACATGGTTCAATTACGATTTCAATTTCACTTGCCCCAACAGGTCTTTGCAAGCAGAGTTCAGTGTCCAATGAAGGAGAGATTGGCATGGGTGCCAGTCATCGAACTTGGTTTGATTTCGATTTCAAATTCACTTCCCCAACAGGTCTTCACAAGCAGAGTTTAGTGTCCAATGAAGCAGAGTTTAGTGTCCAATGAAGCAAAGATGCGAATAAGTGAGCCAGCCTTCTGGCAGAGGCCACAGATTATGCTATCACTTGGCTTGCTGGATCTTCTCATGTACTGCATATTTCCAAAGGTCCTGGTCACTAGTCATTGCCTCGGTGAGGCCTAAAGTTTGAAGGGCGTGCTTCACCACCTCATCCCAAGTTTTCCTGGGTCTACCTCTTTCACAGGTTCCCTCAACTGCTTGGGTGTGGCACTTTTTCACACAACTATCCTCATCCATTCTCACCACATGTCCATACCAACGCAATCGTCTCTCTTGCACACCACAACTGATGCTTCTTAAGTCTAACTTTTCTCTCAAGGTACTTACACTCTGTCGAGTATGCACACTGACATTACATATCCATCAGAGCATACTGGCTTCGTTTCTTGCAAGCTTATGCATGTCCTCAGCAGTCACAGCCTATGTTTCACTGCCATGTAGCATGGCGGTTCATATACATGTGTCATACAGTCTGCCTAGGCCCTTTGTCACCAGCAGAGGTAAGAGCTCTCTGAACTTTGCCCAGGCTATTCTTATTCTAGCAGCTACACTTTCAGTGCACCCTGCCCCACTACAAACTTGGCCACCTAGATAGCGGAAGCTATCAACTACTTCTAGTTTTTCTCCCTGGAGTGTGGCAAATGTTGTTTTCTGCACATTTTCAGTGTTTATTGCTCCTGAGCATCTGCCACATACAAAAACTATCTTGCTAGTTAGCCTTCCTTTGATATTGCTGCACCTCTTATGTGTCCATAGCGTACACTGGGTACATCTTATGGAGTTTCCACCTACACCTTTTCTACAGATTGAGCAGGGCCATCTACCTGAAGGGGTTTGTGTTTTGTCTACCTTCCTACTTATTAGGACTTTGGTTTTAGCTAGGTTGACTCTAAGGCCCTTCGATTCTAGTCCTTGCTTCCATACCTGAAACTTCTCCTCTAGTTCTGATAGTGACTCAGCAATTAGGGCAAGGTCATTAGCATAGAGGAGCTCCCAGGGGCATCCCATCTTGAATTCCTGTGTTATTGCCTGGAGGACTATGATAAATAAGATGGGGCTGAGGACTGAACTTTGGTGGACCCTTACCTCTACCTGGAATTCTTCACTGTACTCGTTGCCAGCCCTCACCTTATTGACAGTGTCCCTGTACATGGCTTGCACAGCTCTCACTAACCACTCATCTATCCCTAGTTTCCTCATTGACCACCAGATAAGGGATCAGGGGACTCTGTCAAAGGCTTTCTCCATGTCAACGAAAGCCAAGTACAGAGGATTATCTTTGGCTAGGTATTTCTCCTGCAGCTGTCTTACCAGAAGTATTGCATCAGTGGTGCTTTTCCCTATGTCCAAAAACGAAGAGGCTACCTGTTTTTTACAAGTGCTTTAAATCTAATGGAGTGACTTTCAAACATTTTTGGCTCACTAAATACTAGTCATCATTATCATTATTTAACATATATTTTCCATGCTGGCATGGATTGGACTGTTTGACACGAGCTGGTAAACCAGAAAGTTGCACCAGGCTCCTATCATCTGTTTTGGCATGGTTTCTATGGCTGGATGCCTTTCCTAACATCAACCACTTTTCAGAGTTACTGGGTGCTTTTTACATGGTGCCATTACAAGTGATTTTTTATGTGGTGCCAGCAGAGGTGCCTTTTACATGGAAGCAGCACAGGTGCTTTTTATGTGACATCAGCACCTGCAGTGTTGCCAAGTAGCTTGCAAAACAAGAATGCTCAGCTGGGACAAGGAGTGGAACTGGGAGAAGTGGTCACATGCTGGGCAAGAGGTTGTAGTTTGATAGAGAGGCAGAGATAGCTATCTTACTACAGAGGTGATACTTGGTTACTCCAGTAAGACAAGGAAGGAGAGGGAGGTTGGAACAAGCTAGAGAGAAAGAGATGGAGGTAGAAGCAAGTTAGAGAGAAAGAGAGAGAGAGAGACAGAGAGGGCCCACCCCACAGGGAAGTGGCATGGGGAGAATGTATGTAGTACAGAGGGGGTAGAGATGTTCCATGAGAGTGTAAAGGGTGATATTTAGAGATAGCAGGTGATAGTGAGAGGAATTGGAGTGACTGGGGGGGGGGGGTGAGTATGGTAGATATGTAAAGGTATTGCAAGTGTGTGGCTATGCATGTGAGGGAGAGTGGTGGAGGAGTTTTGCCAGAGGACAGAATTATTATAATAACTTTGCAGTGCTTTCGCCTGATCTATAAACCTGAAATACATTAATTTATAGGTATACTATACACAGAAAAAAGATGTGTGAAGATGTATGGAATACATAATATGGCATCTCATCTCACTATTGTACGAAATATCAAGAAATACTGCTTTTGAAGCACAACTACTTGGCCATTCAATGTATCATAGGACTTGGCTTATTCAGTTTTGAAGCTAAAGCATATTATTTGTTGTTGTTTCTTTTTTATCTCTAAAGATAGAGAAGGTAATTATAATGTCTATGTCAAGGAAAAGAATAAAGGCAAAGAGTTTTAAAAGCAATGCAGAGAAACCTTTTTTTTTTTCTTTTTTACCAGATTTTGTCATCATTGATGCCAAACACTGCCTTGAAGGAAATATTCCTGCTGCCACAACACTCTCGAGTTATTTAATGGACACTTACCGAATGTTTGGTGATGCAAAGAATGCATGGATGACTGTTCTTAATGCTGATGATGAGCTGTGTGCCTTGCAGCTGTGCCTGGCTGACATGAATATGCAGGTAAGGTAACTTGTCGTGGGACAAGAACAAAAGCATATGAATTAGAGCTAGAACATTTTGTAATTTTGTAATCATTATTTGCTGTATCCAAATTTCAGTGTTAATATTTTCTGTTCAAAAACCACTATGATCAACTTTGCCTCTCATTGCTTCAGTGTTGAAGAGGATGTGATCAAATCAACGGAGAGCAGTCAAAACAAGAGTATTTTAGGCTTATGAATATGGCAACTGATAATATCAGTCAATTTCATACTGAAAATTGATAATTGTTATGTATGCTCAAATCATTAATAGATAAATAAATTATCATTAGTAATATTTTATACTATAATAATGATTTATTACATTTGGACAAGACTAGAAATTTTGGAGGAAAGCTAATTATACTGACCCCAGTATTTGACTGGTACTTTAATTCATTGAACTAAAAAAGATAACAGCCAAAGTTGACCTTGGCAGGATTTGAACTCTGAATGTAAAGAACTGGAGTAAACAGTAATAGTGCAAAGCTCTAATGACTCTTCCAATCCACCACCATCAAATTTAGGCACCAGACCAGCAGTTTTGCGGGGCAGGGGTTAGTCAATTTTTTTGAGCCCAGTAGAAGAAAGCAAGATAAAACTGATCATTGCAGGATTTAAACTCAGAACAAATATTGCAAAGCATTCCTGTCCAATGCTCCAGTGATTCTGCTAATCTAACTGCCTGAACAATATTAATGATAAAAAAAAAAAAAAAAAAAAATCCACCACATCATGCTTTACATGCCACTATTTACTCTTGTGAGAAATTATAAATATTATCACTAAAGTCCATCTCGTATTTTTTTCAGACCACTGGTGACTTTGATGTTCCAGTTAGTGATGTATTAACTGCACTTCAGAATGTGCAGCAAAGAAAACTAGCTGCATTTGCTGAAGATGGCTTTCTGAGTGAAAATCCCGACTCTCTTGTATCTTCAGATGAGGATGTTTTTAGTAAATACCAACAATTTTTGAACAGTTGTAACTATGTTGACTTTTATGACATCTTCAATTTCTACCAGAAATGTTCTAATACAAAGGATGCCCATTTAACATGCATGGCTCAAAAGTCCTTCATCCTTTTGGGTTTACCTATTCATCCAGTTGAGGTAAGCAAACACAGCTATTTTCTTATTCAGAAATTTTTTTAATATGTAGTTTTAATATATGTAGTTGACAGGGCTATTAGGGAAAAGAAAAAGGCATAGAAGGATTGGAAGTATGGTGGTAGCAGGGAATTGTATCGAATTGCCAGAAGGGAAGCTAGGAGACAGGTTTACTTAGCCAAAGGGAAAGCAGATAAGAAAAAATTTGCCAATGTTCTGTGTTGTGAGGACCAAAGATTTAGTGTTTCATGTTGCAAGACAGTGTGCGAGAGAATCATGATGTCATAGGAGAGAAATGTGTCCGCATGGATGATGGCTCACTTGCATTTAATGAGGCTGCAAAGAGAGAAACCTGGAGATGCCACTATGAAAGGTTGCTGAATGAAGAGAATGAATGGGAGAGAGTCTGCTGAATGTTGACCCAACAGAGGGACCAGCTATCCGAATTGACAATACTTTGGTAGATAAAGCAATTAAGAGTATGAAGACAGTGAAAGACCCCAGCCCATCAGGAATCACTGCAGAGATGCTACAAATATCTGGGGGTTTCAGCTATAGTCTAGTCACACATATAGTCAGTCAGGTGATACATAGTCCTACCCAATGACTGGTGTAGCAACACCATAGTCAACTGCTACAAAGGTAAAGGTGATGCATTAAATATGAATAGTTACAGTTATCAAGTTGTTGGCTCAGGTAATGAAAGTCATGGAGAGGGTCATAGCCCAACTAATTAGGGAGACAGTTAGACGAGATGCAGTTGGGTTTGTGCCAAAAAAAAATTCCCTGATGCTATATTGCTGGTAAGACAGCTGCAGGAGAAATACCTAGCCAAAGATAATCCTCTGTACTTAGCTTTCATTGACATGGAGAAAGCCTTTGACAGGGTTCCCTGATCCCTTATTTTGTGGTCAATAGGGAAACTAGGGATAGATGAGTGGTTAGTGAAAGCTGTACAAACCATGTACAAGGATGCTGTCAGTAAGATGAGGGTTGGCAATGAGTATAGTGAAGAATTCCAGGTAGGGGTCCACCAAGGATCAGTCCTCTTATTCATCATAGTCCTCCAGGCAATAATAGAGAAATTCAAGACAGGATGCCCCTGGGAGCTTCTTTATGCTGATGACCTTACTCTAATAGTTGAGTCACTTTCAGAACTAGAGAAGTTTCAGGTGTGGGAGCAAGGTCTAGAATCAAAAGGGCCTTAGAGTCAATCTAGCAAAAACCAAAGTCTTAATAAATAGGAAGGCAGTCAAATCACAAATCCCATCAGGTAGATGACCCTGCTCAATCTTTAGAAGAGGCGTAGGTAGAAACTCCATAAGATGTACCTGGTGTAAGCTATGGACACATAAAAGGTGCAGCAATATCAAAGGAAGGCTAACTGGGAAGATAGTTTTTGTGTGTGGCAACTGCTCAGGGGCAATAAACACTGAAAATGTGCAGAAAACAGCTTCCGTCACATGCCAGGGGGGAAAAACTACAAGTAGTTGATAGCTTTTGTTACCTAGGTGACCAAATCAATAGCAGGGGTTGATGATCTGAGAGTGTAACTGCTAGAATAAGAACAGCCTTGGCAAAGTTCAGAGAGCTCCTATCTCTGCTGGTGACAAAGGGCCTCTTGCTCAGAGTAAAAGGTAGACTGTATGACGCATGTGTGTGAACAGCCATGCTACATGGCAATGAAACATGAGTCGTAACTGCTGAGAACATGCATAAGCTTGCAGAGAATGAAGCTAGTATGTTCCACTGGATGTGTAATGTCAGTGTGCATACACAACAGAGTGTAAGCACCCCAAGAGAAAAGTTGGACATAAGAAGCATCAGATGTGATGTGCAAGAGAGACAACTGCACTGGTATGTTCATATATTGCATACAAATGAGGACAGCTGTGTGAAAAAGTGTAACACCCTAGCAGCAGATGGAACCTGTGGGAGAGGTAGACCTAGGAAGACCTGGGATGAGGTGGTGAAGCACGTTCTTCGAACGTTGAGCCTCACAGAGTTGATGACAAGTGACTGACATCTTTGAAGATATGCTGTGCTTGAGAAGACCTAGCAAGCCAAGTGAGACTGCCAGTGCAGCATAACCAGCCCATTTAAGAGTACCCTCCAATCATTGGGCAATAAACTGCACCTGCGAAGACCTGTTGAGTCAAGTGAAGTCATTGTCATGGTCGATGCCAGTACCACCTGACTGGCATCCATTTGTGAGCTTCTTGAATTTTACTATCAATGTTACAATAACACATTCCAGGTAGATAGATAGGCTATATATATATATATAAACACATGTGCATGTGTGTGCACAGATCCTGCTCTGAAATTAGGGAAAATCAACAAAAATGAAGCTACTATTGCCAGCTACTAAAGATTAGCAGAAAATGAATTGTTTACAAAGAAACGTGTATTTCATTTTTGTATTTGGTTTGCAAGATTATGTGAATTGGTGTGTTGAAACATATTTTATTGTCTGAGAAGAGTCATTCTCTTTTAGTTCCTTGTTACTTTAACAAACTCACTGGTTCAAAGAAGCAATGAAATTTAAAAAAAAATAAATAAAGTGGAAATCAAACCAGTGAGTGTGTTAAGTAATAAGGCACTAAAAGAGAATGATTCTCCCCAGACACAATAAAATATGTATTTATTCAGTTGAACGTGTTCTTTATGTATTCAGTTTAAACAATACCTGCAAACATCATTTTGAACCTTAGTTCATCCAAGTTACTTGGTAAAGTTGTTTATACAAATCACACATTTCCAAGAGGTTGATCCTATTGATCAATTGAATATAATCCATATTATCACCAACAGTACTTATAACTTCAAATCAATTTATCGGTGATATATTTTGAATTAAAGTCACAGACAAATATTTGACTGTTATTTCTAGCAGGTAGATTTTGAAATATTTGGCATAGAAAAATTGTGAAATATCATCGAAACATACAATATTGGTAATTTGCAGGTCTCTCACTTCCTCTCTGCTTTGTTTGGTATTGGCTTTCGTTTTCTTCTGTCATGTTTAGCACTTCTTTGAGTGTCCATTTCTGAGTCACTTTCTTACTCTGTATATCCACGTTACTATTTTGAAAATAATGAAGAAAAAAAAAAATCACAATCAATGGGTAGAAGTGAAGCTAGACATCTGTACATCTATGTATTTTTTAATACTTACCTATCTAGAGTTTTGTCTCATGATTGTCACACTGAAGGGGCAAATATCTCACTCTGTTCAGTTTGTACGTTCATTGTCTATTTTCTATCTACACTAATATTTTTGGACTTTGTCCTTGTTCTAAGCCAAAAGACACCCTTGCTTATACTCCACCTTTTACCTTCATCTTCCACCTTAAGATGATTTTTTTTTTTCATCTTGTGTGTTTTAGTAACAAACTTGTCTGTTTTGTTTCATGTGAATCCTAGCCCTTTCCAGACAAATGATACCAACTTTTTTCCCAAGTGCAAAAACCATAATGATTCTGGAACAAAATTTGGTTGATGATATGGGTTGATCCCAGTCTGTTGTTTCTCCTTGTGCTGGTGACACATGAGATTTCTTCGAGCGGGATCGTTGCCGGTGCCCCTGAACTGGCTCTTGTGTGGGGTTGTTGTAGGATTTTTGAGCGAGATCGTTGCTGGTGCCCCTGGGCTGGCTCTTGTGCGGGTGACACATGAGGTTTCTCGAGCGAGATGAGCGTGGCCGTTGCCAGTGCCGCCTGGCTGGCCTTCGTGCGGGTGACACGTAAAAGCACCCACTACACTCTCTGAGTGGTTGGCGTTAGGAAGGGCATCCAGCTGTAGAAACACTGCCAAATCAGATTGGAGCCTGGTGTAGCCATCTGGTTTCACCAGTCCTCAGTCAAATCGTCCAACCCATGCTAGCATGGAAAGCGGACGTTAAACGACGACGACGACGACGATGTCATTCACCATTGTTTAAATTATGTATTTATATATGTATATATGTCTCTGTGTTTTGATAGTTTATTCCATTATCACTGAGCTTCTGAAAAGTAATTACAGCTGACTGTATGAGGTAATGTACCTCCACATTCAGGCTGTGGAACTGAACCCAAAACCATGTGGTTAGGAAACAAACTTCTTCGCCACACAGCCATGTGTGTGTTTGTGTGCGCGCACACACACACACACACACACATATACACACATGTACACACACATTTTAAGCATGATATTTCATGCATATTTTCTCCCTGTATCTTATCATCTTTATTTCTATGTCATTTTCTCATTCCAGAAAGCCATGGTGCAGTTTCTCTGTTCCACAAGGAAAATCCTTGAGATTGTCAGTGAAAATTCCCTTATTGATGCTTCTAAAGATGTGAAGTTCCATTACAATCAAGTGGCATCTGCACCTGTTCTTTGTGAGGACAAACTCCCTGTTAGAACCCCAAAAGCTGTGTCCAGTAAATTGTCATCCACACATGTAATTAATAAAAGTTTATATTTTTGTCATCATAATTTTGCCTGTGCAGTAGATGATTGAATTGGTAGTGTGAGACAAAATACCTTGGAGTATTTATATATAATGAACTTATTGTATACAGTGCTAGATGCACTACAGCTCATCAGAAAAAGTAACTGAAACTGCATGAACAGTACATAGAATAGGCACAGGAAGTGAACGGTGGAAAAGTCTTTAAAAAAAAAAAGGAAGAAGAAATGAGAGGGGGGGGGGAATCAGGTGTACTGTTGGCAAATTTCAGGAAGCATGGAAGTTTTGAAGGATGTAGTGTCTCAACAGCTAACAGTTGATGCAGGTAGTTTATTCTATGGTTCAGCAATTCTGAGCATGAAAAAATGTTTCCAAAAGTCATGGGTGCTGTGTTGCTTTTTTGATTTTGTAAACATATCTACAAGTGTTAGATGTATGAATTTCAAAAAGGTGTCCAAGATTATTGTTGGAAAGATGGTTGATAATCTTGTGGGTGTCTACCAAATCAGTTGCCAGATGTTGGTGCTTTGGTATGTTCATGCCTAGGGAAGCAAGATGTTCAGAGTATGTCATATCATGAGGAAACATCACTTTGCTTGTGAAAAGAGTAAGGGTTGGCAACAGGAAGGGGATTCAGTCAAGACATAAAAATGATGATGATACAAACTCTTCCACTTAAATGCAGGACCACTAGCTCTTCCTCATGGTCCTGAATCATACACACAAACTCTCACTAATACACACATCAGACATCTCCCATATCTCTGCTAAAAATGAAAATTTTAATAGTTTTCTCTTTCTCTCTTCATCTACTAGAGGTATATTTACCAGGTATTCTATTCCTACCTTGATCTCTTGGTCAATTCCCGCAGCCAGATAAGTCTGGCCCGTGTCCTTAATGTTCCTGACCGAGGACTTGACCATCAGGCTTTTACTGACCTGAAACGTGAAGCCAAGAAAAGTGGATTGCCTATGTATCAGGTAAACTAACTTATTGTTTCATCTTCTTGTATATCTGTCTGTCTGAAATCAAACATAGGTTGTAACTAACAGTCATAAATATAATTGCCCCAAAGGTTAAACAACTTAAAAAATAGGAATTTCTTGAAATGTTTGAAGAAAATTAAAGGCTCAAACAAATTTATACACACATACATAATTAGATACATAAAGCATTGAAGAAGGGATTCACTATTATAATTAGGTAGTATTTGGACACACCTAACAACTAAATTAGAATTACAAAAGATTGAAAATTTAAAACAAGGTAAATTTGATAATATTTTATATAACAAAAGTATAGATACATTCTTTTTTGTGTCAAGTTGTAAAGCGGCCCACTCCGTTTAGTTTCATCTTGCAGAAAAGGACATTTCAATTGATTGTCTGCTAAGAACTTTCTTTTTTTGTGTTGGCATTCTTGGCACAGCCTCTTGAGGCCATTGATTTTTTTTTATTATTATTATTATTATTATTATTATTATTATTATTATTATTATTATTATTATTATTATTATTATTATTATTATTTTTATTATTATTATTATTATTATTATTATTATTATTATTATTATTATTATTATTATTATTATTATTATTATTATTATTATTATTATTAGTAGTAGTAGTAGTAGTAGTAGTAGTAGTAGTAGTAGTAGTAGTAATGGAGATTAGCCAAATTCAGAGGAATATCCTTCTGGCAAACATTTTCCTTTCTCCCAAAAGATGGTCATGTTGCTTTTGGGCAATTTGGTATGTAGTAAAAAAGCATTCACAATATTCAATTACTATGTACCAAAATGGTTTTGCCACTACTAATAACCTGGTCTACCAACCTTGTAATAGCATGTCACCTGATTAATCTGATTTACACCAACCATGTCGCTGTTGTAAGCAACATTTATTTATAAATGCTGTCTCCATTTTTCATCCACATTTGGTTGAGAACAAGTGAATGGAAAATTAATTTACTTGTCTCTTTATGCAGGCACAAAAAAAAAATTTCATTTCTGCCTCTGGATTTTCCCAATTTTTAATTTTGCTTTTTTATATTCAATGACAACATTTTTGTATTTGTACTCCATGTAGAATATATTTATGTTGCCACAACTTGTGAGTCTGCCACAAGTTTAAGAGAACTGAAATACTGGTCACAAAATAAAATACAACTTTATTTATGATATGGAAGCATTAATTTTCAGAGAATACTAAGGCCTTGCTGACTTTGTTTCCCATTGTAGTAGTAGTGTTCAAATTACAAACCTTTTTTTTTTATTTGATGTTCTATTTATGGGATATAAACGCTTACTATAAATAGCCAAAAATAATACAGAATGGAAGGAATTCTTTTGTTTTGGTTGGGTAATGGGTAGAAGGGGGTTTTATTTTCAAATAAGGAACTATAATATTCCTCATCTGAATGTAATGCAGATATCCATTATTCCAAGTACACAAAGTTATAGAAAAGTTTATGATGTGGAAAAAATTGCCAAAAAATTTGTAGAACACAAATTTTGCATTATACAATGCCAGGCGGTATTCATTGAAATCATGAATTAGCACTAATGTAGTAATTATGTCGATATTCTCATTTAAATATGAATAGGTAATTACAGGTTGTATCAAGACTGTAGAAAATTTCAGGCTGCTTTGAACAGGTTGATAATGAAAGGGTTAAACTACTATTGTTCTTCCTTTTAACATCACTATAATTGCTTCCTGTTATTCCAATCAATATTGTTTACTTGTTTCTTTTCTACATAGCAAGCTGTTTCGTTTATAATGAAGCTGAGACTTGGAGGTAAGGGCTATGCTCCTGACCCTACCAGCCATCTAAGAATGCATGTGAAGGGTTTGTCACAGTTTATCGACCTCCTCCATAAACTACAAACTGTTATTGAAGAGGACCAAAACGTCAGGTAGTATCTGAAACTATTTTTGATTTTAGTCTTTCCTTCATTTCTTGTAGTTCAATAAATATAGATACACTGATAAATATTTTGGTTATTGATAGGATGTACTGTTAAAATAAGGAACAGATATATGAGTTAAGCTGTTTCAGCCATGACCATCCATCTTTTAATCAGTCAACATAATTCTATAACCGTTTTGTCCTATGTCACCTTTTATTTGAAATGGAATGGTTAGGTTGGATTTGAGAGAGTTGGCTGATATTTCTAGCAGATCTTGTGAACATAAAGAGGCTTTTTTGTTGAGTCAAAATAAGATGGGCTGGTGGTGATGATACTGACTAAAATACAAAAGTCATGAGTATTGTCATCCTATGACTAATATAGGATGACTTTGTTGAGTCAAAGAAATTGACTTGAGAACATACCAGTTATTTTACCAGAGGTTTGAAAATTTGAGTGGGACTTGTTGGTTGTGAACTCAGAATTGAGGAATGGAGTTAAGTACTGTTTAGTATTTAATTCAGTATTTTATTGCTTCCATACTTCACTCACTTCAACACTCATCAAAATAAACCAACAGAAGAGCCTGTATGCGATCATTCAATATTCTAAAAGTAACAACCATATCTCCCTTAAATCATACTTTACTGTTTTAAAAAGGGAAAGATGCACTAAACAGCGTAATCCTAGACACTATCTTAAAAAGAAGGCAGGATGCTTACATCTGAATCATATTCAAAAATAGTTCTGCTGTATCAGGGCTAACCTAGAATTAAACAAGAACAGTAGTAATTTCTCATATTAAGGCAATACTACAAATTTGTCGGGAAGGGTACATTTGATTAACACAATTCCAGTATAAACCTGGTTTTATTCTATAAACTCTGAGACAAAAAGTAACATTTACCTTCACTGGATTTGAACTCAAAGTTGGAAGATGAAATTAATTGCTACTAGGTACTGAGTACAATTGTATTACCTCCCTCATCCCCTCCAACATACACACACACACACTTCCACCATCTTAGTAACAGTAACTTTGGCACCAAGAAGTGTTTGTTTAATTTGGTATTTACTTTGACTCTGAAATGATGAAAGCAAGGTTGAACTTGGAACATAATTAAATACTGCAACTTATGTCTATTCTAATTCTATAATACAAAGTATTGTATCCATCATATAAGTTATTGTGCCCACTGTCTTGCATAGTATTGTGTCCCCAGTTGCACTAAGTCTTTAATACATAGTAGTGTGTCCACTGTGGTACTGGTTCTTTCATAAAGGTAGTGTGTCCAATGTTCTGTTGATTCTGTCACAAATCTCCCTTAATGAATGATTGGCATTTTTTGTGGGTTTATAGTGAATTTAGAAAAGAATTGAATGGGATATACCTAAAAGGCATAGAAGTGGCTGTGTGGTAAGTAGCTTGCTTACAAACTACATGGTTCCAGGTTCAGTCCCACTGCATGACACCTTGGGCAAGTGTCTTCTACTATAGCCTCAGGCCAACCAAAGCCTTGTGAGTGGATTTGGTAGATGGAAACTGAAAGAAGCCCGTTGTATATATGTATGTGTGTCTGTGTTTGTCCCCCCAATATCGCTTGACGACCGATGCTGGTGTGTTTATGTCCCGTAACTTAGCGATTCGGCAAAAGAGAACGATAGAATAAGTACTAGGCTTACAAAGAATAAGTCCTGGGGTTGATTTGCTCGACTAAAGGCGGTGCTCCAGCATGGCCACAGTCAAATGACTGAAACAGGTAAAAGAGTAAACAAGTACAAAGCATTTTATTGAAAATTCTACTAATTTCAAGATTCATTGCTCTCAATAATAATGATAATAATAGTTTATGATTTAGACCCAAAGCCAACGAATATGAGGAGAGAGTTTTAGATGATCTGATACTTAGCTGGTGCTATATTTTATTAGCTCCATGGGAAAAGGCAAAATTGATCTTGCTAAAATTTGAACTCAGAATGCAAAGAGCCAGAACAAATACCACAAAGCATTTTTGTCAATGCTCTAATGATTCTGCTAGCTCACACTAATTCATATACTATGGAGAAAAGGTATATTCTGTTGTGGTGGGGTTCAATAAAATGAAATATCAGTTAAATAATGGGGTTGATTTAGTATTACTAAAAGTCATATGTGAATGTAATTATGACTTTGGAAGGATAAATTTGAACTCAGAGCATAAAGAGATTTAACTAAATAACACCTAAGAAGGATCAGGTGTGGTGTGCAAGAGAGACAGCTGTGCTGGTATGGTCATGTTAGGTATGGATGAGGACAGCTGTGTAAAGAAGTGCCGATCTCTAAGTGTGGAAGGAACTTGTGGAAGAGGTAGACCCAGGAAGACCTGGAATGAGATGGTGAAGCACAACCTACTGAGGCAATGACAAGTGACCAAGACCTTTGGAAATATGTTGTGCTTGAGAAGACCTATTGAATTAAGTAAAATCACTGTAGTGGTCGATGTCAGTGTTGCCAGACAGGCTCCTGTGCTGATGGCACATAAAAAGCACCATTCAAGCGTGGCCGATGCCAGTGGCATGTAAAAACCACCATTCAAGCGTGGTTGATGCAAGTACCGCATGCCGGTGGAATGTAAAAAGCACCCATTACACTCTTGAAGTGGTTGGCATTAGGAATGGCATCCAGCTGTAGAAACTTTGCCAGATCAGATTAAAACCTTGTGCAGCCTCCTGGTTTGCCAGTCCTCAGTCAAACCGTCCAGCTCATGCCAGCGATGATGAATACAAGACATATTGTCTGGCAATCCTTTGATCATTACCTTTATAATGATTTCTAATGCTGACGCAATGTCACAAATATTGTCGATAACATACTATGAAATCAGGCCCAGTACAAACTTGACACTTATTTTATTGACTTTTGAAGAATGAAAGAGACATATGTATGGCCACATGGTTTAAACTTTGTTTTAAAAGTATGTTGTTTAAGGTTCAATCCCACTGAGTGGCCCTTTGAGGAAATGCTTGTATATGTCATTGTTAGAAGAAGAATGTCATATCTTGTTATCAGAAACTTGCAGCATAATGGACTCTGTTAAATACATCCATACTACAAACTATCCTGTCTGGTTCTTTATCAATTCTGCCATCTACTATTTTCAATAACAAGAACAACAGCTTTACACATAGATGTTAGGCTTTTAATGGGAATGAGATGAAGTAATTTGTCCTTTTCACCCTTGCTAGGGATGGAGGAAGATGTGCTTGTAGTTTTTGAAACCCCTTCAAGATCTGTGACACTGATGCTATTAATGTTTCTTACATAATATATAGATGTGGTATACATATCTAAGAAACATACACGTGTAACAGTAAATTAGGTGGTTTTAGCCAGTTGTAATCGATGAGTAATAATGTTTCAGAAGTTGGCAATTGTAATGGATGTTGATGTTGCAGATGTGCAAGATGAAAGAAGAACAGTGATCAAAGTTCTAAACAAACATTTATTTACTATTACTTTGTATAAAGCCAAAACCACGACTGGTTAGTATGATAAATTTGTAAAGCATACAAAGCAAAGATAGACATCGTAGATTTTTTCCTGTATACTTTGTGTTCTCGCCATTGTTTAGTAGTAAACTACAGATAGAGATAGAGTAATGTTGTGGAGAAAAGAAAGTGAGATAGTGAAAGTTAGAGAGTTGAGTGAAGTTGTTTCTCATAGTTGCTGATTGTAGCTTTCTTTCTCTCTCTGGCCATCTGTCTCAAGTGGCTGTCTGCTTGTAGCCATTTCTAGTTGGTTGCTGTTCACTAACTGATTTTGCCTTACCAAATTCTAGTATTTATAACCATGCATAACCAGTCAGAAGGAGAGACATTGTTGAGAACAATAGATTTCGTTGGGGGTACCTGTTATCTCAATTCTAACTTTACATGGCCTAGAAGAGGTTAGAAGGGTCAAGTGGTAAGCCATGTGTTCATTTTAATGCTACCAATTCAATGTTTCTCTGTGAGAAAAGTGCTGTTGCAAAATTAAGGGAAATTGGCAGATTCAGGTTTGAATCTACTCTATGCCTAAATGAAGTCCACTACATGTGTGTTATTTGTTTTGCTACAGATCAGCCTGTCAAAGAGTAATTAATATTATCAAGAACACAATTTTGAAAAGTAAAGAGAGTTTATCTAAAAAACCAGCTGTAGAGACGGCTGCTGAACAACTTCAATCTGATATAAGTGCTGTGGTAGATATTCTGGAGAAGACTACATTAGAGAGCCCATGCAAGGTTTGTCTTTCATATTTATCTCCCTTTAAGCTAGTACATTAATTTACCTGTAAGATTTCATGCATTGAGCATTACTCAAAAATTAAAGTGCAAGAAAACTATTAAGCCCAGTCTAATATATAAATTTTTTTTTTTCAGCAAATATGGGAACCAACTTTGTATATATTCCTGTTTCTTTAGCCTTCCCCAGAGAAAATATATCATTGTTATGACTTGATAAAGTGTTACAGAACAAATTACTATGCATACATAAATATCATCATCATCATCGTTTAACGTCCGCTTTCCATGCTAGCATGGGTTGGACGATTTGACTGAGGACTGGTGCAACTGGATGGCTACACTAGGCTCCAATCTAATTTGGCAGAGTTTCTACAGCTGGATGCCCTTCCTAACGCCAACCACTCAGAGAGTGTAGTGGGTGCTTTTACGTGTCACCCGCATGAAAACGGCCACGCTCGAAATGGTGTCTTTTATGTGCCACCCGCACAAGAGCCAGTCCAGGGGCACTGGCAACGATCTCGCTCGAAAACCCTACAAGGCCAGTCAGGCGGTACTGGCAACGGTCACGCTCAGGATGGTACATCTTATGTGCCACCCGCACAAGAGCCAGTCCAGGGGCACTGGCAACGATCTCACTTGGCTTGCCGGGTCTTCTCATGCACAGCACATTTCCAAAGGTCTCGGTCAGTAGTCATCGCCTCGGTGAGGCCCAATGTTCGAAGGTCTTGCCTCACCACCTCAACCCAGGTCTTCCTGGGCCTACCTCTTCCACGGGTTCCCTCAACTGTCAGGGAGTGGCACTTTTTCACGCAGATATCCTCATTCATTCTCACCACATGTCCAAACCAGCGCAATCGTCTCTCTTGCACACCACTACTGATGCTTCTTATGTTCAGCTTTTCTCTCAAGATACTTACACTCTGACGGGTATGCACATTTACATTACACATCCAGCGGAGCATACTGGCTTCATTCCTTGCGAGCTTACGCATGTCCTCAGCAGTCACAGCCCATGTTTCACTGCCATGTAGCATGGCTGTTCGTACACATGCGTCATACAGTCTGCCTTTTACCCTGAGTGAGAGTCCCTTTGTCGCCAGCAGAGGTAAGAGCTCTCTAAACTTAGCCCAGGCTATTCTTATTCTAGCAGTTACACTTTCAGCGCACCCACCCCCACTACTAACTTGGTCACCCAGATAGCGGAAGCTATCAACTACCTCTAGTTTTTCTCCCTGGAATGAGATAGAAGTTGTTTCCTGTTTGTTTACAGTGTTTATTGCACCTGAACATCTGCCACATATGTCATTGAAAAAAAAGAGAGAATTAGTTAAAATTGAGTAATTTCCAGGTGTTGCCTACATGATAAATGACAAGCAGGATAGAGAATATATAACATGAAGAACACGAAGAAACTGAATTAGGATGAGCAATTTGCTTTCCAGATTACTTTTGCCTCCTTAACATGATAAATCATTTTGTCCTTTGAGTATAGCCTTTCTCACCTCAGTGGTCTACGAGTTTCTCTGACATTAAACTAGCATTGGGTTTAACTGGCTATGGGATTATTAAGTTCCCTTCAGAACCATATGGTTCCTGATTTACCAACTGCATGGTACCATGGGCAAATGTCTTCTACCATAGCCATAATATTTGGTTGTCAGAAACTGCTGAACTCCATTGCACATATGTGAATGAATGATCAGAAAATTATATAAACATCAATGAAAAAAAATCATAACTCTTACCATTGTAAATGCAGTAAACTAGTGATTGGCCAGTTAGAGACTTTAAGCATGAAAAAGTAGGCACTAAAATGATGACAAAACAAATTTACCATTCACTGTGACTATCTCTATGTGTCTCCCTAATTCTCTCCCACCACCTTCTCCTTTCTTGTCCTACAGGGATAGCCAAGTATCTCCTCTATAGTAAGACAACTATCTCTATCCCTCTATCATACTCTAACCTCTCGCCTGGCACACAGCCACTTTCCTCAGCTTCTTCTTTCAATTAAGAAATCTTTGTCTTGCAAGTTACTTGGCAACCCTGCTGGTGCCATGTAAAAAGTACTTGTGCCAGTGCCACACAAAAAGCATCCAGCACACTTTGTAAAATGGTTGGCATTTGGAAGGGCATCCGGCCTTAGAGACCAAGCCAAAACAGACGACTGGAGGCTGGTGCAGCTCTCTGGCTTACTAACTCTAGTCAAACTGTTCAACCCATACCAGCATGGGGAAACAGACGTTAAATGATGATGATAGGGTGTCAGCCTCTTTTGAGAGGATATATTTTTCCCCAATTAGAATAAAATTTGGTGCTACAAATCAATGAACTACTGGTTAACTTTAGTGATATCACTGCTTGAAATAATCAAAATCAAAATCGCTGACGTGGCTGATGACAGTACCACCTGATTGGCACTCATGCCAGTGAAACGTTAAAAGCATATCCAAATGTGGGGTGTAACCAGCCCCTTTATAAGTACCCCTCATTCATCGGACAATGAACTTTGCTTGTGAAGACCTATTGAGGCAAGTGTAAACAAATCAAAATCACTGACTTGGCCAATGACAGTACTGCCTGACTCATGCCAGTGGAACATTAAAAGCACATCCGAGCATGTTCGTTGCCAGGGCCACGGATTGGCTCCCGTGCTGGCGACACGTGAAAAGCACCATTCGAGCATGATCGTTGCCAGTGTTGCCTTACCTGCACATGTGCTGGTGGCACGTGAAAAGCAACATTCGAGTGTGGTCATTGCCAGTGCTGGTAACACGTAAAGACATTTTTTGAGCGTGGTCATTGCCAGAACCACCTGACTGGCCCTTGTGCCAGTGGCACATAAAAGCACCCACTACACTCTCGGAGTGATCGAGTTTGGTGCAGCCTCTGGCTCACCAGTCCTCAGTCAAACCGTCCAATTTATGCCAGCATAGAAAGCAGACGTTAAACAACAATGATGATGATGATGACCACCAGGTGGTACCTACTTACAACTAGATGAACTGGACATCACTACTGATTGTCTGGTACTCATTTATTATTCATTTTCCTCTCTGCTTTTGATATATTATTTCATTTATTCATACTTTGACTCTCAATGATCCTGGATATTTTCATGATTATTCAAATATATCAAACTTTTAACAATTCAGACATTTCCTCAATTTGATTATATTATTTTATTGATGTTAATCATTGGACTTTATGTAGCAAGGCATTACCTCCTCAACCGTAGACAATTCTGTTAAGTACATTTTATCAAGCTTAGCAAGATGAAATAGAAATTTTCTGGTGAGTTTCAAAATTAAAATGTAAAACATTGTCACCATTACTCAAGCAATCCTTCTATCTGCTACTGACCATCAATTTTATGTGTGTTTGCATGTGGGTATATCTATAACTAGTATATTCTATATTCTTCTACTAGTTGCTATCATTGAACTATGGTTATGCTGGGGCACCACCTTCAGAGGTATAGGTGTTTATATCAATCACAGCACTGATATATATATTTTTACTTCTTCAGCAGAATGAAAGGCTAAGTCAACCCGGACAGGTTTTATCTCAGAGTATGAAGGGATATAATCACATATTGTGCTCAATACTTTTTTGATTTTATTAGAATCATCAAAACTAATTGAAACATTGTTTTAATTTGATACTACAGCTCAAAACAAATCTTCAATTGCTGTCAATTTTACCTCCTTGAATTATATGCTGTCTGTAGAGGTTTTAAAAGCTGAGTGAACTTCCAGATTAATATAATCACTCTATAGTTACTATGTAAAATACAAATTCTCAAAGAAATAGTTTGAACTATCAACTGGCATGAATAAACCCATACTATTGAGGCTACTTCTAGTATGGTAATGTCATAAATATATTACAATCAATATCTCTCCTTTTTTTAGAATTAACTTTTTGTATTCTTAATTTTTATCAACTATCATACTGGTACAGGAAAATGTGAAGCAAAATCATTAAAGAGATGTTTTTGCTGTAGTAATATCCAGAAAAGTCCTTTCATAGCACCAAAAACCATATTAATATAAAGAACTGTCATTTATTTTAATATTCCAAAAAGAATAGAGCTAAGTATCTTAGTAATTTTGATTCAGAGCTCTACCATTATTGCCACCTCATTGCACTTTCAGTTCTATTTTTGTTATGAATTATATAAAGGAATCTGAATGAAGGATTTAGACTTACAACTTTTCACTTGTATGCATAAAGCATCTTATGCATTCAGCCTAACATACAACTATGAGCAACATCACATTGGCTCATGGGCACTTTTAGCAGAATTCCCCTTACTGCAAGCATTTGGACCAAACAGTTGATTCACCTACCCTGCCTTCATGTTTTCTCACAGACATTGGCTTATAGATATTGAAGAATCAATCACATTAGTCTTAGAAAACTTACAAGTCATGGCTTCTCATTAATTCATTAAAAAGTTCTTCCTTCTCTTCTTTTTAGTAGGGTTAGCTCATTTTGTCCATAAATATTACTTACCTTTCTATTACAAGCAGTACATGGGTCATCAAAGTCTTGATATCATTTACATGTTCTTTTAGGTATTTTATTACATATGCATATATATATTGAATTAGTCCAGTGGAATGGGCTATGTTCATGGTCTTTAGAGACTTCCTGACAGTCTTTAGGTACTGAAGTATTTTGTAGCCATGAAGAGGAAGGCCAGTCTTTGTGATACAATCTTTGCTATGCTGAGTATGTGTACTTACCAAGTGTGATTCTCGGTAGTCATGAAACATTTTTAGCAACCCTGAGGATTCTAGTTGGATGTTATTCTTGCTTTTTTGTTAAGAGAGGGTGATGAGCAATAATATTTTCTTGATATATGCAGGGGTTGTGTCATGCTTTTGAAGATTGGCATTACTTTATTGGAGGATTTTTCTCAATGTCTCTGTTCATAAAATCAGTCCTAATTTTGCATGTGGAAGTAATAAATAAAGAGCAGACATTGTTGGATGTGATGGCATGTAGATTGTTGATTTTATAGAAGGACAAAAGCAAAACTTAGGGCACACTAGAGTCCATAGTGCAGGTTAAAGAGATCCATCAGTATGCACAGTAATGGTATGGTCTGACAGGAAGCCACTGATCCAAGAGGCAAAAGCTGGATGTCACCCATAGGTGAATAGTTTTGCTACATGATTTATATTCCAGACTGGTTGAATCCTTTGCTGGTTTCAACTATATTTTCACTAAGTTTTTCAAGAGTGAAATCCTACAAGTGAGTGCTATAGGAGAATAGATTTGGCTTTGTGAGAGTCATACTGGTGGACATGGGAAAGGAAACTGAAGTTTTGTTTCTAATGGCCATCATCATTTCCCTTTGAAATGTCAGCAATGAGTGCGATAAAACAATGAGGTTAAGCATATGGAACTAGTCAGGGCTAGTGACTTTATTGATTTAAAGTGCCAGGAGGTGCTTCTGTATTTGGTATATTAAATACATCAGCTGATGTATGCAGGAGAAAGAATTACATTAGTTGAAGATGTGTTGTGATTGGACAAGGAGTGCTGGATGAAAAAAAAAAGCATTAAACTGTCAGTGGCTGGTACTTGTGAAAGATTAAGATAAGGAAGTGGTGAAGTCGGATTTCATCACTTCGGGGCCCTAGAGCTGAAAGAATGGTGTGTGGTGATATGCAGTAAGGTAAATTTATCTATTCAAGTCTGCAATTCTTTTATTTACTTGTTTCAGTTACTTGACTTCAGCCATGCTGGAGAATCGCCTTTAGTCAAACAAATCAACCCTAGGACTTATTCTTTGTAAGTCTAGTACTTATTCTATCGGCCTCTTTTGCCGAACCCCTAAATTACAGGTACGTAAACACACCAACATCAGTTGTCAAGCAATGGTGATGGGGACGAACATAGACACACAAATATATATATATATATATACATTCATATATATATGATTGGCTTCTTTCAGTTTCCGTCTACCAAATCTACTCGCAAGGCTTTGGTCAGCCCAAGACACATTCCCAAGGTGGCACGCAGTGGGACTGAACCCGGAACCATGTGATTGGGAAGCAAGCTTCTTACCACACAGCCACTCCTGCGCCTATGACAATAATATTATGTATGCATCTACAGATGTGTGGAGAGGATCATATTTCATCTGCATTTGCTGTCTAAGTGTATTAGTGTGTAAAAGCAAATCAAGTTAGAGGAGACAGTATTGATACTGAATTGTCAGCTTTATCAGCTGGAAGGTTGTAGGTGCATGTTTCGATGTATATTAAGGCAAAGCACTTGACTTTATGGTTTAAATTCATTTGGATATTGAGATATAGGATTCTCATCCCAAAGAGGCTAGCATTCTATATATAGGGAAATATTTCTCTCATCTTATATTGTGAAACCTGAACTAAACATTTCCTAAAATACCATTATGACTTGACATTTATATTTTCTCTAAATATTGGAATGTACCCACTTTCTATAAATCTATTAAATATATCTCTAAGCACTGTCATTGTTTTTATCATTTATTCCACCTTTTTACAGCCAGCTAAACAGGGTGGCTCTCTTTGTGGCCGAAAAAGTTTACAAGTGTTACAGAAAGTTCTAGACAAAGCTGTACTAAATTCACTTGGTATGCATTCACTAAATGTGCTGTCTGATATTCTATGTACTCAAGGTACACCAATCCGATTTCCATCTTTAATTTCCCAATTCAGGTATGTCCTCATTTTTTTTTGTTATTTACTTCTTGTTGCCTTCCTAGAAAATAAATTTGATTTATCTCACTTTAATGATGTTGGTTTAGCAAACATTGTGAAGTACAGAGACTAAATGCCTCTCAATATTTAGTTATGCTTCACCCTCTCTCTCTTCTGAATTCAAAGCTTACATCATCATTCGTCTATTTTACCACTTGGAGCACATAACAAAAGAAGGTAACTGGCTAACTCAGTTGTTATGTATGTTATATTAGGTTTGGTTTGACTTTTATGGTTGGATGTCCTTACCACCAACCACTTTACAGCAGGGACTAGTTGCATTTTATCATGCCACAGGTGCTGGAAACACTTATAAACAACATGCAATTAATTCTTGAAAATTGGTACAGAGATCTCACAATCTTGATCTTTTATGCAAGTCCTTCACATTTCTGGGATCAATAACATCAGGACCAGGCTTGTATTGGAGTCAGTTCATTTCACTGCAACTTTCTCTTGTAAAAATGTATGGTTTTGGTCAATGTTATTGATTTCTTTTAATTAACTTTGCCTTTCCTTTTGAGATTGATAATATAGGTACCAGTTGAGCATGAGGGTCATGTAATTGACTTCCTCTTCCCTTCAAAATTGTTGATCTTTTGCAAAATTTAGAAGGAATGTAAGTCACACAGCTGTATCATCAAAAACACAGATGATCATAATATTTCATTTGTGAGAAAGTTCTTTTATAATACTTCCTTTTCATATATAACTGAAGAAAATCAATGGTTGGATATATGACCAGGAGTTTAAACTTCACTGCAATTATTGTGGAATCACTGACTTGACCTGCCTCAGCTGTAAAAGGAATAGTGCTACATTCAATTCATAGTTAAGCTCTGAAGTCAGATTGGCTATAACCATCCCCGTTCAGGATTTGTGTGTGCACAAGAATATATATAAAAACAATTTACTAAGATATTTTGTGGCCTAAAGAAAATTATTTTTCTGTTATGATTTATCTTTTCTAGGTCTCCAGATCCAGAACTAGACATAGAAGAAAAAAAACCTCTTGCACAACGTCTTTCACAACATAAAACTGAACAAAATGCTTTGGTAAAGAAAGTTGTTTCTTAGTTTGGTGACTGACACTTTTAAATTACTTCACTATTATTTACATAACATAGGAAAACTGATATGGAACTGTTTAAAAATATTAGATATGTTTGATATTTACACCTAAATTTTTTTTTCTTTAGTCTTTTTCCAGAGGTCACAAACAATAACTGTATAGTTAAGTTTGCTTTGTAACTGCATGGTTCTGAGTGCCATCCCAAGTGAAATTTCAAATAGAAACTATGTGGAAGCTGTATGTGTGTGTCAGTGAAAACAGAAACTGATAAAACAGGTGTAGCAAGAAAATGTGCAATTAGGGGTTTAGTCTGTTATATTCCTTTGAGGAATTTAAGAGAGAAATAAAATAAGTACCAGACAAGGTAGTGGGGATGATATAATTGACTTAGTTTTATGGCTGGTGTATCAGCAAACCACAGTCCTGTAACTGAAACCATTAAATGATAAAAGAAAAAGAGCCCCTATAACAATATTTCACAGTACCCAAGTATTTTTCCCTTTCTGAGAGCAACCAAAGATTAAGATATTAGATTTGAGAAAAGCTGATACTGGATATTGTATTGAAAGGATGTATCAATTCTTGATAACAATGATATATTGGGTCAATCCATAAATAATGCAATTTTTTTAATACTTCTTTTATTTTTCAAAATTAAGAGTTATTTTTTAGTCTAAAATATACTCTCCTTCATTTTCATCAATGCTCTTCCATCTATCTGGTAAACTTGCAAGGCCCCCTCTTCCAAAATGCTCTTATCTGTGATGAAAAATACTCCTCCAGTACTGTTCTGACCTCATCTACAGAATTCATATTTTTTCCGTCTAAATGATTTTGAAAACTGCAAAATAAATGATAATCAGATGGGGAAATGTCCAGCGAATATGGTGAGTGGGGCATCGTTTCCCATTCAAACTGCTCCAGCCTTTGGAATGTCATCCTTGCTGTATGTGGCTGAGCATTATCCTGGAAGAACACCTTTCATCTTGAAACCAAACATGGTTGTTTTTCTTCTAGCACTGGTGTCAATGAATGGTTCTCTGCCAGTTCCTCAACAGTTACAATGAGATTTTGTTCCACCAGGGTTTTCAGGATGTTCTTGTCAAGCTCTACAGATCTCCCAGGATGAAGCTCATTTTCTAAGCTGTAGTTTCCGGATTGTTATTTCTGGAACCACTGTTGACACTGGCTTATGCTTATTGTCAGACTCTCATATACTGCATTAATATTCCTCAAACTTTCTGCTGCAGTGTTGCCTTTATTGAACTCATAAAGCAAAATATGCCAAATATGCTCCTTTGTCACTTCCATTATAGCTTTGAAAAAATATCTGTTAAAATCGAACTGCACTCTTCAAAACTTTGCACTAAGAATAAGTACAAGGTAAAATTACTACCTGCTTTTATAGCAAGTTGATGCAGGTAGTTTATCTTGTCCCCCTCCAACTTTTAGTTCATGCAATTGAAAAACTGCATTATTTATGGGATGACCCAATATACTTAAGGTACTTATATATAATGATGCATCACAATTCAATTTCTTTTATTTTTATTTCTTTGTAGCTGAATACCAACAAGTCTCACTTTGATTGGGCATCTAATAGCCCTAATAATCGGATCCCAATCACTAAAGTAAAGTATATTTTACCAAGGTAATATTTATACAATTTTGGTTTTGACATGCTTTAACTCAGTGTTTTCATTTTCAATGTAATGTGAAGGTTGCAATGTTCTCCTTTCATATTTAGACGCTCATTTCTTTAATCCCTTGGAACTCCTATTTGCTATTGATGCTCACCTTCCCCTGGTATCATAATTTCTGCAAAATTGCAAAATTAATTCACAAGTTTGACATGTCCATTGCAGAAAGAAGCATTTCATGCAAGATTTCTAGATAATATTCATGAAAGAGCATTGTGCTATGTCTGACAAAGTCTTAATTCTTATTGATGTAGTTAATCCTCATCATCATCGTGTTTATTTTCCATGCTCATATGGGTTGTAGGGTTGAACAGGATCCAAGTCCGTTCTTATAGGAGTTATAGCCTAGATGGGTGGACAAACACATTTTGCTCAGATGGTAAAAGTGAGACATGAGTTTCTGGTCTCATTAATTATAACAATAAATAGAGGAGGGGATGGGTGAAGGGAAGATGAAGATGAGTAAAAGAGTGATGGAAGGATGAGTGATAGGAAGATCAAATGTAAACTTGAAAGGAACAAATTGGGTGAGAGGGGGGTGTATGCATACATATATGTACACATTAAGACTCCAGTTTCTATCATTAACATCATTTTTAATATCAGTTTTGTCATGCTTGCAGAAGTGGGCAGGTTTTCTTGAGCACCAACTATCTCAGATATGTCATCTTCTCTAGTCACACAAATGCAATCATCCTGATTCTTATGTCTAGCTTGCTTTCTACATTTGTACCTCATCATCCATACACACTTACACTTCTCATCCAATGGAGTGCACACACTTTCATTTCTTTCTAGTTTTTGTAAATTTCCTTAATTCAGGATTGTTTGACCACCATGTAGCATCACAGTTCACACAGAAGCATCATGCAATTTGTTATTTTGAGATGAAAGCTCCCAAGACTTTCTTTAGTCTATTCATTCACTGGCTACTATACTTTCAAAACCTCTTCCACCACTGCTAATTAAATCACTTTAATAACAGAAAAACCAATTACTTCTAGAGATCCTCCAAGAAATTTTAGAGAATTTATTTTCCTTGTGTACTTATTTGCTTCAGTGCATCTGCCAAATACAAAGGCTTGCTTCATCTGTTATGCTGCCATTCTATTCTTCTATGTATCAGACATGCCATTTCCATAATGGAAGCATTGTCTTTTTTACTTCTTCACTAAGCAAACTTTGACGCCTTTTGCTTCTGCACCTGAATTTTTATTTTATAATTCTCCTACAAATTCAACCATAAGAAGGATAACTAGCATATAATTATTCCCACTAGTGTGCACATTAAATTTGTTAACTTTCATCTTGCTGAATACACTTCTGTACAAGGCTTGTACAACTCTCACAATCCATTCATCTACTCCTAACAGCCTTGCTGAAGATTTTCTCCAGCTCAATGAATGTTAACTAATAATGGCTTCTAACTTAAGTACTTTTGCAATTTCCCTACCAGGAAGATAGCATCAGTAGTTCTTTTTCCTGACAGAAACTGAACTGCATATCATGAAGACAAACTCTGAAGCTTAACATTAATTTAAATATAAGCTATGAGGATATGCATGACTTTGGATAAATTTGTGTGCCATAAGAAGAAAGTGGTTTGATTGGTGGTGAGAAGGAATGCACTTTATCTGAGAGGGATGGAATTTTCAACTGAAGAATTTAGTTAGCATTGAGAATGAGTTAGAAGAGAGCTGTAACCATATGAAGTCACTGTAGATGAGGAAAAAGAAAACAGCAATTAACAAATTCACTGTTGTATTACCAGGACATGGTTCAGTGCACAGGAAATGATAACAATTGTATGGGTAAGCAGAGATAATTGGAAAATTTTGTATCTGTATGTACATGTGGTCAGACATTATTTTACATATGAGGGAATACAGTTAACTGCATCTGAATAATTTACATTAGTTACAATTCTATTGAGCTTTTGGAGATGTCATAGTCTACCAGAGAAGTTATTATCTTTAACATGTGAAAGAAAGCAGGTCTTACTGACTCTATCACATTATAGAACTTGTTACCAACCTTTTATGATATTGAAATCCACAATGTCTATGCTATCATTTAAGCAAATTTCTAAATAGTACTAATCTTAGTGAAGATAACACGCATGTTTGTTTGGAGGGGTATAATAATCCTGATAAAAAATTTTTTTTGTTTGTTTCTAAAAGTATTTGATTGTTTCCTTTGGTTTTAGTAAGACCTTGATGTACCCAGCCAGTGGCAAAAAGACAGCTTTTAATAAACTGACTCCATCACATAGTACCAAAGATAAAGAGAATGATCCTAGTATATTGGAAGCTGCTCAAGATATGTTATCACCTGTCACTCAACCTTCCAAAAAAAGTGAAGCAACTAAACGCAAAAAGGAGACAGACCCCAAAAAAGCAAAGCAAAAATGTCGCCGGAAACTCCTACCACAGATTAAAGGGCAAACAGCTTTAACTGCATTTTTCAAGCACTGATATGTATTTGTTATCTTTGGTTATTGATGTTCATTTATTGAGTATATCACTGGTGAAAGCAGAAAAGCTGTGTTTAAAAATCTTTTAACATCAAATTGATGTTGCAAAAGAAATGTATTTGAATCCATTTCCTCATGCAGTAATGGACGATTTGTTTCTCCTTTTTATCTAGTAAAAAACAAATCTTTCAAATTTTCACCATTGCACTTGTAAAAGGGCATTTAACAACACATGGATCACAGTTAAAGAAATCAGTCTACCTGGACTCATATAGGTCTTACCTCTACTGCCCACAAACATCTCTGTAACACTGCAGTCTGCTATACAAATATCTTCTTAAAATCACCCAATATATACAGATATCAAAATAACTGCAACTGATTTCTACAATAAGATAAATTTCTCTACACTTTCCTTCAAGTGTGTATTGAAAAATTAATTTATTTGCAGACACACAATGTAAATTGTATAATTTGAATTATGAAAACTTTTATCAGACAGGAAGAACTTTGGAAAGTTTTGATGTTGGAACAATAATTTCACTAGTTTGCAGCCAAACAGACAATACTTTCTCTTTCTTAGTCTCAGACTAAGCACAAGAAGCTGGAACATTAGTTTTCTTAACTGTTCACAGCAACCAACCTTACCAAACTCTTCTATGAAGTCACATACAGAATAATTTTTGTCATTGGAGACCATCAACAGTATTTTTAGATTCTGAGTTTTATCCAATAATTTACTGCTAAGTTAAAATTGTGATATGTAAAACGAAAAGACTTGAAATGATGACTGAGTGGAGATAACTCTTATTCAAGTCGCCTTAATATATCAGGTGTATACATGAAGAAATCTTTGGAAAAGCAGGAAAAATATGTGACTTATGTCTCAGAATATTTTTTTAATCATAGGAAAGGATGAACGTTGAGGAGAGCAAATTATTTTTCTTTATCAAAATCTGATCAAATCTTGTAATGTGAAAATACAAATATTTATAAATATATTATTTATTATAAAGTGTTGTACCAACCAACTTATTTTTTTTATCTCCTACCACTTGCAAATGTGTATGATGTTACATAAATATTATACATACACACTCTCACACACAAACTCAATTACCTATGTACAGTTATTCTTAATCCATAGTCCCTAACCTATAACAAAAGGGAAAAGAGTTAGCCAATGAGTGACAAACTTTTGCAGAGTATGAGAGAATGGAACAAAAGGGAAAAGTATTGTTCAAGTTTGAGTAGAATGTACTGATTGCACTCTCATTTCAACTTGTATCTTTGCTACATCTTAGAGGATGATGTCTTTAATATTTTTCAAATTATCACTCTAAATACTTAAATATGAATCTTTTTTTAAGACAGAAATCAAAACAGTAACAATTTAATATAGTTGCTAGTTTATTCTAGAATTCTATCTTGTTACAAATTAGCAATGGAACAGCCATTTTGAGATCATTCAATCACTCATGCACCCTAATTGGCCCAGCCATTTGAACTGGTGATTCTTTGCTGGCCTACAGAGAACATTGTGGCTAGACCTTCTCAAAGGCCAGCAGAATTATGCTTAAGGTCTATACTAGATTTTGAGTAGACACTGCTACTTAAAAGCTGAAGTGCCTTGTCTTCGTCTAGATATTTTTAACTGATAGTGTTATGAATATAATTGATTGTTATTGGAGTAGGACTTGCTAACAAGCTTATATATTGATAAAATCTGTCCTCTATTCATTTAGATTACTATTAATAAAATATTTAGATGAGTATAAAGAATCTTTTACTCACATTGAGAAAACCTTGACAGTTCTAAAAGATAGAATAAGATTAACAAAGCAGGGTACATTACGTGAAATATTACACACTCTACATTATATATACCAATCATCATTTAATGTCTGCGCTTTGTACTGGCTCAAGTTAGACCATGTTTTGTCACACAACTTTTTTTTTCTACCTTACCAGTTTTGATAGTTTGCAAGATTAGATCTTTTATGAAATCTAGATTATGCTAATTTTCTAAATAACATATGACAGCTTAAAAACGAATTTTGGCATTACTTGCATTGCTAATAAGTTTTTCTATTGCATCAATTTTGATACAGTTTACCGAATTAGATTCCTTTTGCTATCCTTCAACTAAACTTAATTATACTAAATTGCTCTTTCAAAATAAGAGATATTATGTAAAAATAAAAAAATCAGGTATTACACTTTCCACATTCACTTTACCTCAGTTCTATTGCACCAACTCTGACACGATTTCTTCTAAATCTGTAAAATTAAATTCCTCATTGACATCTTTTATTTAAGTGTAACTAAAACAAAAATATAGAAATAAGGAAACTATACTGCTTACAATTTACATCTGTTACCCTCCCATTTTTAACATTTTAATGTAACTTTTTTTGTTTTTTATCACAATTTTCTATCTCAAAACGTAATGAACTACTGATCATTTTCAGTGAACTTAATCGTAGTTAAATTGGTCACGAAGCAGATTAACTAGAGAGCACCGAAAAGGCCACAACTGAGAATATATTGACCTTAATATTACTATTACACAGCTAATGCCATAGTGAATTCATAATTAATAACTGAGCCACTCCAAACTTAGCAGATATTTTCTTGAAGGGGATTGGTTACGTCCCTTAGTAAATGAAGTATGTTCACGAGTTATTCCCCTTGCAATCACCTTTCTAATTGTAACTGAGTTGCTAGAGTTAAGTGCACCATAATGCATAGCAGATAAAGGAAACTAAAGATAAGCTTTCGATTAAAAACAAGTTAACATTATTATTAGTCTTTTCACCTTACATGGATAAAGCCCTTGATAACAAAATGAATACTAGAATTTCAACTTTCTTTGCCTTAATTTTAATGCTTTGTGCTACCATAGTCAAATTTCGTATAAAATTATTACATACAGTATCATGATATTTCATTCCAAGATGCACCCAGTGCTCAACCCACAGTTTCTACCTACTTAAATATTAATTTTAGTGCTGTTCTTATAGACATCTAATTACCATGCCATTGTACCTTATTTACTTCTAGGTGAACTTGGTCATTTGCAAGATGGTTTGACCACAAGCAGTACCATAAAGAGGGTATGCTGACTACTCATAATTTATATACTGTCTCTCGCATCCCCTGGCACAAAGCTACCTCTTTCATTACCCCACCACCACCTTTCAAAGGATCTTGCAAATTACTTTGACATAACCAGTGCTGGTGCTATGCAAAAAACATCCAGTCCATTCTCTGAAGTGGTTGGCATTAGGAAGGGCATCTAGCTGTAAAAACCATGACAAAGCAGACAATGGAGCTTGGTGCAGTCCTCTGCTTACAAGCCTCTGTCCGATCCATGCCAGCATGGAAGACAGACATTTGATGATGATGCTTTTTTTCTTCAACCAACTCCTAATACCATAATACAACTTAAGTAGGCAATTTTTTTACACAACCCATTGCAGTTTCATATACACAAACACACCTCTTTTTGACATATAATCAATATCTCCAATTCATACTAACTTTCTCAGCTAAATACATAAAATCCAATAATAATTCATAGGTAGTGTACCATTTACTTTCAGTTTGGACATTCCAACACTAAGCCATTAATTTAAGGCTTACAAAAATGATTTTCTCTATGTAGTTGGCAACAGCTACATTTAAATGTTTACACTCAACAATAATATTTAAACAAAACAGGATAAATCACTATATATAAAATTTTTGGTGCACTATTTGAGAATCCAATTGGAGAGTCATGGGTATAATCAAAATGTTGATACATTTTAAAAGGTCCACCACCAGTGAAATTGTGATTAAAAGAAATATGTTGTGTTCATTATCATTCCAGATCCCTAAAACTCCCACCCCTCCTAGTTACAACATCCCAATTAGATAATAACTTTTATACCCCAGTAAGGACAGCATTTCCAATTATCATCAACGCAGTGCATTAAGTCAAACTGTGGAGAATAATTTCTTACAAGGACTTTCCTGAACATCAGACAGAAAATCAAATACCGAGTTCAAATTTGGTCTGTGATCCGTGGTATTTTCTTTCGTTTGAGGGTCTCATGTAGGACATCGACACTAATGGATTCATCAAGGTCCAGCAGACATCGCTCACTGATATGCTGACAGTTTTTAGCCTTGAGTACTTGTAGGGATTTGCAGTATGTCATAATGAATCTGAAACACAGAAAGAAGTACACTAAATTTAAAGCAAATTATACATCATCATTTAACATCCCTGTTCCATGCTGGAACAGACTGGCTGGTTAGACAGGATCTGATGTGTCCAAAGACTGCATCATGTTCCAATGTCTGTTTTGGCTTGGTTTCTACTACTGGGTGCCCTTCCTAATGCCAACCAGCATGGACTGGATACCTTTTTCATGCTACCTGCAACTACAAACCTGGGGGGGGGAGAACTAACCTCGAGGGGAGTGGGGGAAGGATCAGCTTCATGTTCGGGGATGACGGGAGGGAACTATGAGAGAGGCAGTGCAGGTTCTTGTATAAGATCTGCATGGTTACTTACATCTAGTATGCGGGGAGAGAATGCAACAATTAACAATAGATGCAAGAGATAATTGTGACAAGGTGCCTAGGTGGCCCCATAAGGCACAAGGTGAGTTGAAGAATCAGTGCAAGATTGTATGGGATAAAGAGACAGACTGTCAAAAGGGGCAGGGTTGAAGGGTGAGTGACCAAGAAGCCACAAGTTGGGGGGTGGGGGTGGATAGAGCAATGCAGAATAGAATGGGAGAGCAAGCAGTAGGAGTAGTGAAGATGATACCGCTGTCAGGGAGAGAAAACAAGAGAAGGGAAGACATGGTTGGGTAGTCTGCAGAAGTCAGTGGGCAGGGGGAGAAGAGCCAGGACTAATGCATGGGAGTGAGTCAGTGTAATGTAGGCAGAGAACACAATACATAGCACTTTCAAAACTCAGTTTTGCAGAAGAGGAGTGGGTCGTTTTTAGAACCTCATATCGTCAGAGATCCCAGTCCTGTGTCATACCGTTTTGTCAGGCTCAGGCTCCCAAAGTCAACATTAACCACTTCCTGTGTCTCCCCCTTTTGCAAGTAACAGCTACATTTAGTGACAGGCAATTTTTTATGCAGCTGTCCTCATCCATACACACCATGTGTCCATGCCAGCATCGTCTTCTTTCTCACACACATTTGATTCCCATTATGACAAGTTTTTCACTCAGTGCATTTGTGCTAATTCTTTCATGCACACTCACACTGCACATCCACCAGAGCATACTCATTTCATTTCTTTTCAGTTTTCTCAAGTTCTCTGCATTCAAGGCACATGTCTCACTACCATGCAGCATTACAGTTCTAACACAAACATCATACTGTCTGCCCATCACTCTTTGTTGTCAGCAGTGGTTGTAGCTCCCTGAACTTTCTCCAATCGATTCTCACTCAAGTTACTATACTTTCAGAGCAACTACCTCCCTTATTAATTACATACTGACATCAAATATAGTGTATGGAGTTTATTCCTACTACTTTTCCGCATACCAAGCAAGGCCATTTCCCTGAAAGTAACAGGGTACTGTCTTCTTTCTAACTCACTAAAACCTTTGCCTTCGCAAGGTTTACCCTATGGCCTCTTAATTCCAGGTTTAGCTTCCAAACCTGGAACTAGATCATTAGCATATAGAAGCTTCCATGGTCAGTCAGTTTTAAACTCTCCAGTGATAGCTTATAGGTTTATCACAAATAGGAGAGAACTGAGGACTAAACTTTGATGGTCACTTACCTTCATGCTAAATGCATCACTCTCACTATACTTGTTGCATTTTTCAGAAGCAGTTTGAGAGTTATGAGAAATGCAAAGAGATATACATAGAAGGAGAATAACACTTTACCATCTCAAATGAGTCAGAGGTAAAATGCCTCAGATCTTCGTAATTGTAATCAGTAATGTTTCAACATGTAGCTCATTTGAAGTATCAATAGATACATAGGCTAATAGTAGGACATTCTCCAAATTAACAGTATGTAAAAATTACTAGTTTATTTTATCAGAATCAATAAATAACTACATTCCTACTGCAATTCACATCACAATAAAAAATGCGAAATGAAGCAAAAAAAAAAAACAAAAACACTTACATAATAGAAGTTTCAGTTAACTGATAGCAACCTTGAATATCCAAGTGGACCAATTCTGGACAAGCCTTGCTGACCATCTCAATACTATAATCAGTTATATTGTAAACACCACTGAACTTCAGAGTGGTTAATCTATTAAAGAAATTTCAAAATAAAACATAATTTTAAAACATGGTTAAGAGGGTTGTTAACAAACGAGACAACTGACTGAAAAGTTGTATTTTTAATCATAGTTTGGAGAAGGGTTATGCCAAGGAATAGAAAACTGATTGTTTAAATATGATTAATGACCAATATGAGTTCATGACAATAAATAGTTGAGGAAACAAAAACGGGTATGAGCAGGAGTGTGTATATTCCACAGCAATACACTTCAGGGAAAGTTTAACTTAAAGGTTTGGCAAGGGATCCGTGGTGGTGGGGATGAAATACAGTGGAGATAATAAAGACATCTAAGAGAAAATTAGCTGGTCTCTATAATGGTCAAATCAGCTAGCTCAGAGACATCTTCATCATTCACTCATACATACATACACAAAAACCTAGTGATGGGTGACTAAACCAGGAGGGAATCAGAAGAAATACATTGTGATGATTAGTTATGTCCCCTTAAGTTCAGAGTGTAAATCATCTTATCCTAGTAAGCTTCGTCTTTTTTCAGCCATCAAATACAGTAATCAATATAATTGATTATGCATTTGGAGGTGGAGCCCTATGATCTAATGATTGGGATCAGTAAAAAAATATATATATATATTGATATACAGGGAGAATATAAATGACAATGAAGACAGGGCAGTAGAGAAGTAACTGAGAGCTTGGTGGCTTTAATACTGCACTCTTTCAAAGTCTAGGACACTAAACTTTCAAATGATATGCTTCATATTGTTGAATACTTGTTAACATTTTGAGGTCTTGAGGCTGCATGGAAGTACTCTTCCACCATATCTTGTACAAAGTAGCAAGTAATGCTCAAGAATATATAGTAAGAGTTTTTAACTATCATCTGAGAGTAGATTATCAGGAAACAGTGAGTGACATAGCATCAAAAAAAGGATGGAAACAAATATAACATGGTAGGTTATGCAATGCAGACATGTAATCTAGGCAAAGAGAATTCTGATACAAAATTCCCAGAAGACAGCACTGATGAAGAGGCTTTGAAATGTGTATGCTTACTGTGTTTGTATTATATATATATATACATGTATTTGAATAAAAGAAGGGTAAAAATACTACTTGCCAAAGATGAAAGCGAAAGCTTCAAAAACCACCAATCCAACGATAAATACACACATGAGTAATGCAATGAACACTTAAAAAGTAATTATATGAAAGCATTATTGCTGTTAAAAACAGTAATAATGAAGCGATTAGCAAGACTTCTACCTCAATACTCTAGATATCAGCTGTCCTCAGGACCTGTGTGTCTGGATTTTTTTAGGTCCAGCCAACATTGAAAATGTGTGAGACATCTCTGAGGAAAGCGTTCAGGGTCCCTTATCTGACGTTTGTACAGGGTCCATGTCTCACATGAGTAGAGGAGTGATGTCAGCACACATGCACAGTACACAGCAACTTTTGTTTGCCTTGCGATGTCATGCTGGGACCAGACATGAGACTGAAGAGTCCGGAAGGAATTAGTTGCTCTCTGCAACCAGAAAAATATTTCCTCATCCAGGGAGCAAGAACGGCTGAGTGTGCTGACCAGGCAGACAAACTTGTCTACTACCTTCAGAATTGTTCCGTCAACCAAGATAGCTAGTTTCACATATGGATTTCCTGGTGCAGGCTGGAACATTACAACAGTCTTGTCCAGGCTAATGCTAAGTCCAAATGCCTTGAAAGAAGCAGAACTTCAATTCATGAGTATTTGCATGTCATCCACTGTATGAGTGACTAAGTCACAGTAGTCTGCATAAAAGAAGTCACGAATAATAGACTGGAGAACCTTTGAATCGGCAGCCAGAAGATCGCTATCTGACATATATTCCCAGAGAGCTAACCTTAGCAAAAGCATGAGTAAAAGCGGCAGCAAAGTACAAAGAAAAGGGAGTTGGGGCAAGAATATCACCCTATTTGACACCATTCTCTATAGGAAAGGGTCCTGCCATGCCACCACCAACATTGACCCAAGCCTCCATCCCATCATGAAATGATTTAATTATAGATACAAAGTGATCGGGACATCCAAGTTTGCCAAGTATTTTCCATAGAAAGGCCCTATTTAAAGTATCAAAGGCCTTTGTTAAATCAATGAATACCTGGACAAGATCCATATTCTGCTCATAGCACTTCTCCTGCATCTGTCTTGCTGTGAAAATCATATCCATTGTCCCTCTACCAGATTGGAAGCCACAGTGAGATTCAGACAGGACATCATTTACGAGACACCCATTCAGACAGGTAAGAAAAATATTTGCCAGAACCTTGCCAGCAGCTGATAGTGGATACCTCTGTAGTTACCACACATTGTTCTGGCTCCTCTTCCTTTATATAGAGGAAGAATAATTGCATCCTTCCAGTCTTTAGGCATTGCACCATTCCTCCAGACTGCACTAATAAGTTCATGAAGGGACTGTGTGATGTAATTACCACCAAATCACAAGACCTCAGCACAAATTCCATCCTTTCCAGGTGCCCTACCAAGATTCAATTTACTTATTAATGTCATTACTTCATCTATTGAGGGCGAGGAGTTTAAGGAGCCATTGATAGGTCTTTGTTGCATAGTATCAATCACCGTTTCATCCATAACTGACTCATGGTTTAGGAGTTCAGAGAAGCGTTTGATCCAGTGACCTGTGATTTCTGTTGATTTAGTAAACAGAGTGGAAGACTCCTTGGAAAGCAAAGGAGCTGATGTGGAGCTCTTAGGTCCATAAGCGCGCTTCATAATATGGTAAAGCTTCTTGCTGTCATTTGCATCAGCAGCAGCCTGAACATCATGAGCAAAATCCTCCCACCAAGTGTTCTGCATCTTCCTGAGAGATCGCTGCAGTAGTGATTTTACACTGCTATAGTAGGCAAGTGCTAGACTTCGTTGCACAGTAGACAGTTCTCTGTGTAGCAATACATTGTGGGCATGGCGCTTTACCACCAATAGTCGCTGAACTTCAGCATCATTTTCATCAAACCAGTCTCTGTGTCTGACAGTAGCATATCCCAGTGTTTCAGCTGCACATTGAAGAACCTGGTCTCAAAACTCTTCCCATACTGCAGTATCTTCAATGCTGGAAAAGCGAGTCTGAAGCTCTTTCGTCACCACAACATCATATATCTTGTGGACATTCAGACACCGAGGAATGCTGACTGGTCCTCTACTCTCTTTCACACTTATCATCATCTGGAACCTTGCTCACACCTGACTGTCCAGCATTCCGATCCATGTAAGGACTTGACATTACAAATGTCATAGATGTCGCACTTGCGGATGATGACATAATCCAGCAAGTGCCAAACTTTAGACCTTGGATGCATCCACGCTGTTGTGTGATCACCTTTGTGCATAAAATGAGTGCTTGTGATGTAAAGTCCATGTCCTTCGCTAAACTCCAGTAGCATGAGACCATTGCTATTCATTTTCCCTACTCCAAAACGTCCTAGAGAGTTCCATGTTTGCCAGTCTATTCCAGCCCTGGCATTAAAATCCCCCATTAGAATGACTTTATCAGAATTGGGGATTTTTCTAAGTATGGCTCTCAGCTGGGTATAAAACATTGTTTTATCTTCATCACAGCTAGTCAAAGGAGGTGCATAGGCACTTATTAGAGTAGCAAACCGCTTACCTTTCAAGTGCAACTGTAGAGTCATTAGACATTCATTTATAGGGAACAGGGAGCTCTTCCAACTTCTTAAGGATATCAGATCAAACTGCAAAATCAACACCAGCCTCTCTGCGCTCCTCCTTCTGCCTTCCTTTCCAAAAAAAGGTGTATCCACCTCCTACTTCCTCAAGCTGACCATCACCTTTTATACGAGTCTCTGAGAGTACAGCTATATCAATGTTATAACGGTTCAGCTTGCGAGCAACAAGTACAGTGCGTCTTTCAGGCCTACAATCACTCTTGTTGTCTAACAGAGTGTGCACATTCCAACATGAAATGTTTAAGTTCCATCCAGATTTTATAAATAAAAGATTCTTTGTTTATTGAGCGCAGGGTGGACATCCGTCAGTCGCGCTAAACTGACCAGATATGGAAATACCTACATAGTTACATATGTACGTACCTGTGGTGTGTGTCACACTTAGTTGAAAGGAAGAGGTACAAAGAGAGAAATAAAACTGGTTAAGCAGAAGTACAGTTGAAGTAAGAGGCAAAGTGGCAAAGAATAGGGAGTAAGAGAGAGAAAGAGAGGACATTGACAACGCTGAGAGGTAAGAGAAATATACTGTGTTAAACATAGGAGAAAGGTTACAGGCAAGGAGACATAGAGGCTGGAGAGAGAAGGGAGGGGGAAGAGAGAAAGAGATTTAGAGAGATAGATTGAGTGAATAGAAAATGATAGTGAAAGAGAATGAAGCTATTCTCAGAGAGAAAACACTGGAAAACTTTTCATTTTGGATGGTATATGATAAAGCCATTGTGACAGTTATCCTATGCCGTTTGAAAGGTATTTGTATAAAATTTCATAAAAAAATACCAATTTTCCTGAAAGTTATGAGGTGGAAAATATCAGGTTATGTAAATTTTCCGAAACTTCTCTCCCTAACCTCTCAGAAACATTTTTTCCAACAAATATTAATAAATACTCAATTAACAGGATCTAAGCGATTATTTATGGAATTTATGAGGCAACAAAGTTGGTGGGGTATACATCTGTAGTTATGCCCATAATTATTCAATAGTTATTAAATGAAGTCACTATTTACAGATGCTTACAATTTTTATGTTTTCCATGAAGTTTTCACGGGTCCAGCTAGTAAAAATTCTTGATACAAAAACTTTTGTTGCAAAATTTCACAGAAAAAATCCAAAATTTCAAGATTGCGGATCCGGATTCGGCCTGGATTGTCCCTAATTTACTCACGGAGTCAGCTTGATTCTAAAATGGTATGATATGTTGGGCTACAGCATCTAGGAATAAAGTTGAAAAAGTGTGAATAAAGTTGAAAAAGTGTGATATTCGTATTTATTATATTAGAAGTAGAAGAGTCATTGAATAGCGAGAGAGGGATAAAGCATGAAGAATAGTAGAAGTGTCATTGAATAGTGAGAGAGAGGGGGTCGGAGGAGTAAAGTTGAACAAGTGTGACACACTGACATTCGCTTTCGCATTTATTGTTATAGATAGCTACCTCAGCTGGAAAGAGAGAAGTGCCAGGGCATACCTTCAAGGTACAAGGTGAATATAAGAGAGAATAAGCACAGAGGATTGGGAATGATGGGTGGGTAAATTTGTGGGAGTGTGAAAGTAGAGTAACAGATGATTAGTGTTAGGGTTGAATGCAATGAATGGTGAACAAGTGTGGAGGTGTGGTCAATGGGGAATATCAGTTAGTGGGGAAAGTGAAGAAAATAGGGAGTTGATCAGAGAGGAAAAAGTGGCATTACTGCCATATTTCTAATCTGTCTACTGTTTTATTATACTGATGTGGAGAGCAGTATAATAAAACAGCAGATACACATATATGCAACAGGCTTCCTTTTTAGGATTTCCTCCTGCCAAATTCATTCACAAAATATAAAATACAGAGTTTTATTAAAGCTGAAAGACTCCACAAACTGTTACTCCAAAATTCACAGAACTGATCTGTTACACAGAACTCAGAGTGATAGTCTGCAACATTTTCCAGCTTCAATAAAACTATATGTATGTATTCTTGGCCACCTGCCATCAAGAGCTCTATTTAGTAGTGACTTGCAGATGCTTCCTTTATCATTTTTGTTAATGGGATTAAACCTATCTATTCATCACTCCCAAATACATCTTCCACTGCAACAGTCATTCGTTGATGATGAATATATGTTAACACTGACACTCTCAGACATATGTATGCATATACACACAAAAACATGAAAGAAAAGAAGAAAGAGGAGAATAAGGAGACAAAAAAAAATAAATGAAACTAAATGGAAACCATGAAGACAATGAGGTAGAAGAATATTAATGATAATTCCTAATTTAGGCACAAGACGATCAATTTTGAGAGAGGGATATAATCAATTAGATCAATTCCAGCTCTAAGCTGGTAGTTATTTTATCAACCAGAGAAATATCAAAGTACAATTGAAATTCAGCTCAGAACATTAAAGAATTGGATGAAATACCCAAGGCATTTTGTTTGATACATTCACAAGTCCACCCACCCACCACCCTTAGAAGTGATGATGATGATGATGATAAGGAGAAAGAAATGAGAAAATAGAGACAGAAAAGTGAGTGAGAAAAAGAGAAAGAAAAGAAGAGTGAAAAAAATTACTAACTTGTGACAGTTGAAAACCAAAATTCGAATACTTTCATCAGTAATATTGAAACAGGAACTGATATTGAGATATTTCAGTGAGTGGCATTTAAAGGCTACAGTCACCAGCCCAACATTGTGTAACCATGTACAATGGGAGAGGTTCAAGATGGGTGAGGTGAAGACATGTGGTGGACAGTGTCAGCAACACACAGTCAGAGAGGGCATTGCAATTCTTGAAGGAAACTTTTGAAAGATGGGGGTTACGTTCAATGAGGTAAACAAGAGTGTCTTCACAGGCACACTGACTGCAATTCTTGAGATTGAGTGATGTCAAATTCTGATTATTTTCTACGATAATGTTGAAGGCTGTCAAAGTGATTTGATCCGAGACAGTAGATATATCTAGTTGTTTTAGTGAGCTGAAATAACCTTCAGCTAATCTTTTACAATGAGAATTAACCAAGCGCAAAGAGAAGAGATCTTTGATGCTGAGATATGGATGGTAGCACTTGCTTCCATAAGACATCTTGCCATGGTAAATCAAGGAAAGTTTTTTCAAAGTCTGAAAAATATTTTTAAAAAAATACAGAAAATTAAAGAGAGAAAGAATAAAGTCATAATGATAGTGATTTTTTTGGCATATAGCTAATTTTGGAAGGTGAGATAGGTAAATTTAGTAATTTAGTTTATTACTGTTTCATCTTAGTTAAAATGTTTGACACCTTTCATTCGAAATCTCTGCCATTACAAGAAAAGATCTGACTTCCAACCATAGGTAAAGGAAGACTTAGAAGGAACTGAATCCAAATTCAAGGATACCACATTTGGTAACAAGACAGAAGAAATAAAAATAATATATATAAGTGTATATGTAAGTATTTGAGAACATATTTGTAGAGTTCAGTTAATCAATAATAAATTTACTTTAGAGAAGAATGAAAGCTACACAAGCTCCCCAGACAATCACATACAGTTACACTCCTCAACAGACACCATCAGAGAAATACACAGACAAAATGCACCCTTCCTCAGACACAGTCACACACAAAACCTCCAACAACATAAACACACATTTCCATAGACAGTAATACACAGATCCGCTACAATCAGTCCATTCAAACATATACACACTTACAGAATCTCCACAAACACAAATACACTATACAAAACCAACACATACACAGAAGAAAGATTTACACAATCCTGTTCAAAGGTGATTATGTTGCTGACAAATAGAGTTACACAACGACCCATGTAGTCACACACACACACACACACACACACACACACACACACACATACATATCCATGCATACATACACAGAAGACACTTACTTGCAGAGTTCAGCTGATTAGCTACCATGTTGGCTAAGAAAAATGTCAATCCTTTTTCCATTTAACAGACAATTCCTGTGGAAAAATAGAAACATTAAATCAATAGAAACTTATTCATCAAACTGAGTCAAGACTGAGCTTAGTATAGTTTAAGTCATGTACAAGACACGTTTAATGAGAGTGGAAAAGAGGCAATGTGAATAAATATAATACCTTCAGCAAACTTGAAGATTTTGTAGAATTAAATACATTATTCAAATCCACAATGCAATGAGAGTTGAGATAATTGAGCCAGTTGTCCGATATTATTTGCATTTGACCACTTTTCTTCAACAAAGTAAATAGTTAATTTTCTTACAATAAAAGGCAATTACCTGATTTGTGCTCAGATTTTTCATATCCAACCCTTGTTTCCCAGCAAATTTAAATACTAAATTTTGATAATTACATGAACAAAAGTAATGTGGAACATACTTGATATAGCTGCAGTGAACTCAGGATCCAAGAGCTGTTAGTTCAATACTTTTATCTGTTTAATATGACTATGATGTAGTGGAGATAATAAGGCGGTGGTGATACTGATGTTGATTATAATAATATGGTTGTTATAGCAACAAAGATGACATGTTGACAATAATTACACTAATGATGACCAAGATGACAGTAATGATGATCATCGCCCATATTATCAACATATGAAAATAAATGCCTTCACCCATATCAATGCACATCTTCCTAGTAACAGAACTCATTTGCAACTGCTGCAGTTTGCAATTATTAGTGAAAAATAAACATTGCAGAATTTTGTGCAGATGCTGCTGAAATTCATAAGAGATGGTTGATTATAATAAAATAAAGATAAAAATGGGACAGAAGATGAGGAAGGAACAAGTATATCCTGCTGTAGAAAACTATTTTACATTATTCTGTATGAGAGACATCAGCAAATTTCATGAATATCTGTAAGAATTATTTTTCTTTAATAAATTATAGAAATTACATAAAATACTTTCTTTGTTATAGTCAATGAACAACATCTTCCAAGTTGTTCATTATATTTTTTTCATAACCTGTAGTTGATCTGGTCACACAAATAAAGGTTTACTAGGTCAGGCTCATACTCATATACTATAAGTCATTAACCACCCCAGCACATTAGTGAAAAAACCTATTATGTATTCTTTTGTTCTTTGTGGGATAATAAACAACTCACTGAAGGCATTGTTATGTTTCTAGGTGTTTACTTTATTTGACATGTTTACAAACAGTGTCTATAGCGGAGTGATACACGCTGTGTGTATCTGCCTAAAACACAGTTCATACTACTTAGTGGATGCGCTTAACAAAATAGTACTGCTAGTGAAGATGTATTCATATATACGTATACCTACGCATGCACATAGATATGAACATAAACATCCCTTCTTCTTATAGAAGTAATCTCCCTTACACTAATGGATTGTCAGCGCAAGGGTGGCAATCCTGCAGCAGAAACCATGGGATTATTCTGCCCACACACATGTTTTTCTGCTTCCTAATCTAGCAGAAGTAGTTGTTTTATTTTCCTTCTCTCTTAACGGTATCGAATCGGTGGTAAAATGTTCGATCTCCATCTGGTGGATCTTGTGCTCTGCACTGGTGTCTGAGGTGTGTTGTTGGGCTGCGGATGGGTGGTTGGTACCCGTTGGGGTGATGATCCTGTGGAAACATGGATTCTGTTTGTGGAAACACGGATTCTGTGGTTCTTGTTGGTGTTGTCACTGATGCTGCAGGTGTTGCACATGTTATCCTCGATAGCTTTGGTGTTGGGCGGATGTGGGCCCTGTTACGTCTCAGCTGCCTACCTGATTCAGTTTCTATAATGTACGATCTTGGAGTTTCAGCTCTACTGACAACCTGTGCTGGGATCCATGTTTTAGTTATGGGATCTTGAGTATGTACATGTTGTCCTCCAAGTATCTCAGGTAAATATTGTGCATGTCTGTTGTAATATTTCTGTGCTTGTTCCTGAGTGGCTGCTAGCTTTGCCCTTGTCTCTTCCTGGTCAATAGGAGGTTGAATCTTAGTTGGCAGGGTGGTTTTATATTTCCTGCCATTCAGCATTTCTGCTGGGGATTTCATGTCAGCTCTCAGTGGTGTTGCTCGTAGGGACAAAAGAGCCAGGTGTGGGTCTTCCTTGGATTCTCGGCATTTGACTAGTGTTCTTTGACTGTTTGCACCTGTCTTTCAATGAATCCATGACCTTTGGGGTAGTGTGGAGATGAGGTTACAATGTTGAACCCATACTCATCAGCTAGCTTTTTGAACTCCTGAGATGTGAATTGGGTTCCATTGTCACATATGATCTGCTCTGGTATTCCTTGCTCTGCCACAAGTCCTCGAGCCACTGTAGTTATTGTTCTGGCTCTCAGGTCTTTCACTTTCCTCACAAATGGGAATTTGAAGTAGTAGCAGACCATTATCAAGTACCATTCTTGGTTCTCTGTGAACAGATCTACTCCAATAGTTTGCCATGGCCTTCTTGGAATGTCACTGGACATCATCTCCTCCTTTTGCTGTGTGTTTCTGTGCTTTTGACAGATGTGACATGCAGAAACCATCTTCTCTATGTCTTTATACATGCCTGCCCAATATACAGCTGACTTAGCTCGGAGTTTGCATTTTTCCATTCCCAGATGCTCTTGGTGGATCTTTTCAAGAATTTCTTTTTTCATTGATCTGGGTATGATTATTCGGGATCCAGCCATCAGGATTCCATTCTCCACTGCTATGTCATCATGGATGGCCCAATATTCACGAATGAGGGGCTGCACCTGATGTCTCTTCTCTGGCCACCCCTGAATCACCATCTGAGTAAGGAGCTGGAGTTCTTCATCTTTGCTGGTCTCTTCTTTTATTTGTTCCAGCTTTGTGTTTGTCACATTTACAATGTGGTGGACCTTTACACTTAGTCCTTACATCTCTTGTTTATCATGTGAGGACAGTCTGGAAAGAGCATCTTCTAATATCAGGTCCCTTCCTGGCTTGTACCTGATGTTGTAGTCATATTTTTGGAGCCTCAACAGTAGCCTTTGTAGTCTGGCTGGTGATTTCGTGAGGTTCTTTTTGTCTATTCGTTCTAGCGGGCGATGGTCTGATTCAATATTGAAATATCTGCCATACAGGTATGTATGGAATTTTTCACAGCCGTATACTACTGCCAGGAGTTCTCTTTCAATGTTCGCATACCTTGTCTCTGTGGGTGAGAGAGCTTTTGAGGCAAATGCAATAGGTTTACCTTCTAGTATTAATGCTGCGCCAACTCCTCTCATAGAAGCATCAACTTGGAGCGTTACTGGCTTGCGTCTATCATAGTACTGCAGAGTTGTCTCTTTACTGATGAGATTTTTGATTGCGTTGAAATCCTGTGTGTGTGAAGCACACCAATCAAACTCTACGTCATCTTTGTTTAGTTCTCGGAGATTTGCAGTGTGATCGGCCAGCTTGGGTATGAAGGCTCCCATGTAGTTGATGAGTCCCAGGAAGCTCCTGAGTTCTTTCTTATCTTTGGGTTCTTTGATATCTCTGATGGCTTCCACTTTAGCGGGGTCTGGTTTCACTCCCTCTGCAGAGTATATCATTCCAAAGAATTTACACTCTTTTGCTTTTATCACACACTTGTCTGCATTTAGTTTGATACCTGCTTGTCGGGTTTTCTCCATAGCTTCATGTAAATTGAAGTCATGTGTGATCTCATTCGTGCCATGCACTTGGATATCGTCTGCTATCCCAATTGCTCCTTTGCAGCCTTGGTAGGTCTCATCTATTTGGCGCTGGAAAACATCTTGGCTCACCTTTAATCCAAATGGGAGTCGGTTGAATCGGTATCTGCCAAATGGTGTGTTGAAAGTAGTTAGCATCGATGATTCTTTGTCTATCCTCACCATCCAGTTTGCTGAATATCTTGGATCCAGCTAATGATGGTGTAATTTCTTCAAGGGTTGGAATTGGGTAGTACTCCCGTTTTAATGCTTTGTTCAGATCTCTTGGGTCGAGGCATATTCGTAGGGCACCATTGGGTTTTTCTTTGATTACGATAGAGTTCACCCAGTCAGTTGGCCGTGTCACTTTGGTGATTATTTCTGTTTTTTCCATTCTGTCCAACTCTGCCTTCAGCTTCTCTTTTAGTTCTAGTGGAACTCGGTGAGGTGGGTGGACAATTGGTTTGGCATTGGGATTGACTGTTATGTGGTATCGACATTTCTCAAAGCAACCGACAGTGTCGTCAAAGCATTCTGGGTACATGCTTATCAGTTCTTCTTTATTTGTGATTGATGGTCGGTTCTTGATAGGCATATCTCTGTCAATCCTGCTTGGAGCTGCCTTCACTTCACCGTTGATTGACACAATATTCAGCTTTTGACAGGTATCAAGTCCGAGAATTGCAGGTCCATCTGTTTTTGTGACATAAAAAGAACACTTAATTATTTTTCCTCTGTGTGTCCCTATGATGGTTGTTTTGCCCAGTTGTGGAATCCTGGTACCTCCGTATGCAGTGAGGATTACATCACTTGGTGTGAGGATTCCTTCTTTGACTTTATGCTCATGTATCATGTGTTCTGGGAACATCTTTTTGTAGAGGTTGACAGGTAATATATTACTCTGGACTCCAGTGTCAATCTTCAGCTTCAGGTCAATGTATGTTCATTTCCTGCCTGACTTCTTCTGAATTTCTATAGTTGTGTATGCCTCATTTTTCTTTTGGTTGTTATTTCCCATTTCATTTATATTTATTATGCCGACTGCCAAGAATTCCTCCTCTGAAGTATTTTCTTCGAGATGTTGGGCATGTATATCTCTTTGTCTTCTTTTTCCACTCCACTTTGAAAATTGGGGCTTATATTTTTGAGACTTTGCTAGTCTGCACATTTTCCCCCAGTGGTTGGGTTTTCCACATGCTTTGCAGTGTGTACCGTATGCAGGACATTTCCTCCTGTCATTGAACTCATGCTCTGTACCACAGTACTGGCATGTTCTCTGTTTGTGGGTTTGTTTCGTCCCACATCTAGATACAATATCTATACTGCTGCCTGTTGTGTTTGTTTGCAGAGTGAGTGAGGCCATTTGTTTGGTAGTGGCTTCGAATACTCTTGTAGTGTCTACTGCTTCTGCCAACTTTAGAGCGTCCTTACCGATGAGGGATTTCTGGACTTCTTTATGAGCACACCCCCATATAAGTTGATCGACAATCCTTTCGTCCTTGTCTTTGAATTTGCACTTGTCGGCAACATTCTTTAGTCTGGACAGGAAGTTGTCAATCGTTTCTTGTGGGTATTGTTTCAGGCCCTGGAATTCATATCTATGAATTCTATGGTTTGATCTGGGCTCTAGGTGCCTTTCAAATTTCTTTAAAAGTATGTCTGGATTATTGCAATCCGATTCTGACATGTCCCAACTATTGAATAGGTCTAGGCCCTTCTCTCCCGTCCATAAAAGGATGTAGCTTACCTTTTCATCGGCAGTTGCACCTTTCAGGAAACTTTTGAAAGCTAGTTGGGTTTTCTGTTTGAATTTCTTGAATGCTTCCACGATATCATCCGCTTCCCAGTTCATGGTTGGATGTAGATTCATCTGTACGGCGACGGGGGACGCCATTTTTTTTTTGATCGTCGTGTGTGAAGACGAAGCGAAATTCAGTTTCTTAAATTTTAGGTTTGTTATTTTCGGGTTTTGTTGTAAAGGCACTGTTTTCGATTAGTATTTATCGCTGCCACCATGTCATGTATTCTTTTGTTCTTTGTGGGATAATAAACAACTCACTGAAGGCATTGTTATGTTTCTACGTGTTTACTTTATTTGACATGTTTACAAACAGTGTCTATAGCGGAGTGATACATGCTGTGCGTATCTGCCTTAAACACAGTTCATACTACTTAGTGGATGCGCTTAACAAAATAGTACTGCTAGTGAAGATGTATTCATATATACGTATACCTATGCATGCACATAGATATGAACATATAACACCTATACTATTGTTTGGCAATGTTTTTCATCTTCAAATTTAAAGGTTCACATATTATAATCTGGCATATAAGACATGTTATATACCAGCATATACAGCATTCTACTCCTGACAAGTTTAATCCTTAACTGTTGTGGAATAAGGCTGCAGATTAACAGATTCAGGAATATGAAATCAGGTATGCCAAGGGAAGACAGAGGGTGGAGTGAGTTGGTCAACAACTTCATGCCAATCAGTCAAGTAGCCTTCTGTGTGGTAGGGGATGAGAATGTTGCATTCCCCTATTCCACTCTGACAAACATGTTGGTACTGTCAGTGTTGCTTAGCACCAGGTCAGCCTTAATCAAAGTAATGATCACAGCATTCTAATCAAGGTCATTCAATCTTATTGTATATCTATAATTGCATTATCCAATATGTGTGTTTCATGAAATGAAGGACTTGCACCTAAAATGTTCCTCTTTGATATTCTGACCTAGGAAAGGTTTTGGTTTTTGATTTTGTACAAAACCAACAGTTGTCCAAACTGTGTCCCTTCTTCATGCTACCAATGTCCAAGGGAAAAGTAATGGCTGGTATCACTAGGCACAAGAATCATTCACTGCTGGTGTTGCCATTGGAACTGACACCACAAGGCATCCTATATCTGTTCTAACAGATCTGTCAATCATTAATTACTCTGGCCTGATACTTTATCAACTCTGAAGTGATGAAAGACAAAGCCAACCTTAACAGGACTGGAAACCCAAAGTGCAAGGAATTGGAACAAACACAAAGCATTCTATTCAATACTCGAACAATTCTGTACGATATAATTTGAATGAAATTTGACTGTTATTTTTAGCAAGTATGGTGATCACACTAAAGCTTGCATGTAGACAATTACTGTAACTCTGTAGTACTATATTGATAGGGTGAGCATATGTTGGTGAAGTGTTCAACATATTTTCATGTAATGCAAAAATTGCAAAACAGCAAGATTCCATTTCTACATACCATATCTGATTTCATGTAATTAAAAAAAATTTAATTTGAAAAATGCATCAGTCCATCAGCTGCCATTTTCACTGTTGTTAACTGATAACTGGTTAATATGCATAGCTAATTAATGAGCTGATTAATTAACAAGTCATCTGATTAAATGAAGTGTTTTGGTTATGCAACTTAACATCAGGATATTCTAGCTCTAGTGAATACAGCCACGTGTGGATAAACTCCTGGTAAAAAGGTAAGAAAACACTTAGGGAAAGATTGAGCAACACCAAGAAATGAACAGAAAGGATGTAGATGATGGAAAAAATGAGGCTGGTTGATGGTTGGGAAAATTGGAAATTGTCTCACATTGCAACTACAGCCACAGATTATTAAGATCATTATCAATTAACAAATTCACTAAAACTAACAAACTGACTAATAATGTGACTGCCTCGTCGTCGTCGTTTAACGTCCACTTTCCATGCTAGCATGGGTTGGACGATTTGACTGAGGACTGGTGAAACCAGATGGCTACACCAGGCTCCAATCTGATTTGGCAGAGTTTCTACAGCTGGATGCCCTTCCTAACGCCAACCACTCAGAGAGTGTAGTGGGTGCTTTTACGTGTCACCTGCACGAAGGCCAGTCAGGCGGTACTGGCAACGGCCATGCTCATCTCGCTCAAGAAACTTCATGTGTCATCCGCACAAGAGCCAGCCCAGGGGCACCGGCAACAATCCCGCTCGAAAATCCTACAACAACCCCACACAAGAGCCAGCTCAGGGGCACCGGCAACGATCTCGCTCGAAGAAATTCCATGTGTCACCCGTACAAGAGCCAGCCCAGGGGCACTGGCAACGATCTCGCTCGAAAAACCTCATGTGTCACCTGCACAAGAGCCAGCCAAGGGGCACCGGCAACGATCCCGCTCGGAAGATTTCATGTGTCGCCCGCACGTGAGCCAGTCCAGGGGCACCGGCAACGATCCCGCTCGAAACACCTCATGTGTCACCCGCACAAGAGCCAGTCCAGGGGCACTGGCAACGATCTCGCTCGAAAGATATCATGTGTCGCCTGCACATGAGCCAGCCCAGGGGCACTGGCAACGATCTCGCTCGAAAGATTTCATGTGTCACCTGCACAAGAGCCAGCCCAGGGGCACCGGCAACGATCTCGCTCGAAAGATTTCATGTGTCGCCCGCACATGAGCCAGTCCAGGGGCACTAACTAATTAACTCAAAGATAATAAACTGAATTCTTGATACAGTTTCTGTCTTGTACTCTCTATATTTTCATATTCTGAAGAAAAATAAATGCATAAAACATTTTTTTCTTTCTTTTTTGTTTTTCTTTTTATTTTCTTTTTGTAAACTAAAAAAAAATTAAGTGTAGTTAAATGAAGACCTGGGGAGAATTAACAGATGTTATTGTCAGGAATGGAGCAGAAACAAATCTAAAAAAGGGAATCCAGTGCCTCTTCTGATGATGATGCTAAGAATAATAATTATCCTTTCTATTATATGGTACAAGGCCTGAAACTATTTTCAAGCAGGATTAGGAGCCTAGTCAAATGCATCAACCGCAGTGCTCAACTGGTACATATTTTATCAATCCTGAAAGGATGAAAGACAAAGTTAACCTCAGCAACATTTGAACTCGGAGCATAAAGCTGGTGGAAACACCTCTAACAATTTTGTATGGTGTGCTAACAATTCTGCCAGCTTGCTGGTTTAATGATGATGATGATAATGTTTCTAATTTAAGCACAAAGCCAACAATTCTGAGTTGGAAGGTCAGACAATTACATCAATTCCAGAATCTAAATGGTATGATAACGAATAAGGTAATATATGAGGGGGATAATTGCAAAGCAGACATAAAGTGAAGGGGGACACATAAAAAAAAAATAAATAAAAGGCATGAATTACAAATTATAAATGATGCAGCAGACTGATTGATACATAAGAACTTCCAACCCAGGCCAATCAAGGAATCCCCAAGATCACCATCACATCAAGGAAAGTGTCGTTTCCAACAGTCATTCTCTGACTTACAGTTGTATACTTAGAGCAGTCCCATCCAATTTTACCATTTTCACAACTCTCGAATTGCAGCTCTGTCAAAGAGTTCAGTGACATAAAGACAAGAGTCGATCTTAAAACCAAAAATTTCAAAACATACAAGACTGTTGGCTTTAAGAGGTTCAACCTGTATAACATTGTGATGAAGCCACAAATGCTGAAGTTTACTTACAGCAAGTTGGCTTTAACAAAGACTGTTGTTCTTTAGCCTCAACTCAGACCTGACTGAACCTACGAATACAATGAAACATTTCTGCCATAACCATTCCATCATTTTAGTAATATCTATGTCTACATTATCCAATGCATCCTTCCTTTATTTTCAGATAGCGATGCAGTGATTTCAGGGATATTAGCTCTTATTTCTAGCGAGATGAGCAACCATACAAAGGTTTGCTCAAAAGTCTATTTGATAGCTTGTTTTTAAACCTAGTATTACTCCTTGAAAGATGCTTTACTAAGCAGTTGACAGTACAAACTGTTTTTCATTGACTCAATAGAGTGACTTCATCACCAACCAACCTTTGTCTAACTTTGTGTGCAAACATTGTCTGAGCTGGCTGAGTCATGTAATGTAATTCCCAAATGAAAAACTCACTAACAAAGTCCTTCAATGGAAAACCTATGGAAAAGGACAGACAGGACGCCCAAAGATGAATTGGCACTAAACGATCAACAAGGACATGCAACTAATTGACAGAACAGAGTGATGCATTAAGAAATGCAAGGAACAATGATCACTGGCACACTTTGACATCTACATGCATCTCAAAACATGGGAGCCCCTAAGTAGGTAACCATCACTGTGCATCGTTGGTTAACTGGCAGATAATTCCCATAAACATCTGACTGACATAATAATTCCATCTTGTACATGGCTCATTGATTCTTTTCTCCATCCAGCTTGTAAATGCTGAGGCTAAATATTGTGAATGGAGAAAAGAACCAGCAAACAAATTTGATTAAACAAACTAGGTTTAAAATTCTTACTCAACTACTTTTAGAATTTGGTCTAATTTTTCTGTAGATTTATGGGACCAACACTGAAACAATATTGGAAACTCAATTTACTAGGAAGAGTGCAACATACTTTATTCGAATATTCAAAAGATCTCTCATTCATACTTGCATGGAAAAAAATCAATGTAAAAGCAGTAACAATGCTAACATGAAGATACTTAGTTATCTATAAACTTGCAAACAATACTGCTGAATAGATGCAAACTCCTGATCACCAAAACATGTTACCTGTTTTTTTCATTTTCTGTTTAAAGTTTTTCACTTCACTGACATTGCTAATTCCTTTGAAATTCACATCCATATTCACTTCTAGTCTGGACCAATTAAGTAGCCTCTACATTGTTGCCTGACCTGCCAGAAATAGATTCCAAATCTTTCTTAAAACACACTATCGTCTTTAAAAAGGGAAGAATATATTAGCTGACATAATTCTAAATATACAAGGCTTGAAAAAAAACAGATGGGATGGTAATATCCAGAATGGCTTTGTTCATAGATCTGCTCATCAAATGACCTGGAACTACATAATAACAATAACAAAGTTAATCATTCATTGATTTTTGGTGTTTGATTATATTTGATTTGCATATAAAATAAATAGCTAATAGATCTGAAATATTCACTGAAGACATAAATAATTTATATAATTAAACTAAATTTAAATTATATAAATAATATAAATCACCTAGGACACACAGTTAAATTATTTTAATTTCTGTATTAAAACATTGCAGCAGATGTGAAATACAGAAATAACACTATAACAGTATACAGTTAATGTAGGAGGAAGTGTACAGAGTGGGGAAGCAAAACTTGCATTAAAAGTTACACTAATATTTCACAGCAACCATGACACCAAATGATATGAAACCTAATACAGAACAAAGAATACATTGTCAGCTAATAATAAACTTTTTTGCAGGAATATTGGAGAATATGACTGCACAGGAAGACAAATGCGAAAGAGTATGTGATTTGGTCCATGCACAAGTCAATCCAAAGAGGATCTCTGGCATATTTGGAGTATCCTTATGCAAAGTTTATGAAGTCAAGAAGAGAATGGACATGGGCAACGGCATTCAGAGGATGTCTGGCAGTGATAGGGCCAACAAGCAGCAGAATCAAGACTTTGTCAATACCCTCAAGTCCAAAATTTCAACTGACCCAACCACGTCCATGAGGAAGCTGGCTTCTGAACTTGAAGTGGGCCCCACGACCATCAGAACAGCTGTGAATGATGACTTGAGCCTCAAGTCCTACACCAGGACTCTAAGACACCTGCTGACAGAACCTATGATGGTCAGGAGACTGGAGAGGTGCAAAAAGACTCTCACATACCTCAAGTAGAACAGGTCCACTGTGGAAATTTTCTCTGACGAGATCTTCACAGTGGATGCCATTGTGAACTGTGGAAACAACTGGTACATTGCAGAGTCAACAGCTGACATCAGGGGCACCTTCAGAATAAAACATCCAACCCAAGTCATGGCCTTCGGTGTTGTGGCCTCTGGCAGAAAAAAGATGCCCATCTACTTCTACAAACTCAGAGAAAAGGTGAGTGCTGACACCTACTACAAGACGCTGAGGTACCATGTCTTGCCATGGTTTAAGGTCAAGTACCCAGATGAAGCTGTGTGGACCCAGGATGGTATTTCCAGCCATACTGCCAAGAAGGTACAGAATTTCTGCAAATCCAACTTAGCTGCTTTCTGGTCTGCAGATTTTTGGTCCTCTTCCAGCCCAGATCTCAACCCTCTGGACTATACTGCGTGGGGAATTTTGGAGCATACCACCAACAAAACCTCCCACCCCAACATCAACTCTCTGAAGGCTGCCATCAATGAGGAGTGGGCCAGGATGTCCAGTGACTTCATGAAGTGTGACATACTCGACCTAGTCTTTACCATTAAAACAGACTTCACTCACAATGTTCAGATCATTCCCACAGCTATTTCTAACCACAACATAATACAATTATTTGCATATGGTTCAAAGAGTGCAACACACACAAATAACATCAAATATGACTCACTCCTCATAAACTTGAAATCCTTGAAACAAATTGAAAATCTCAATGTTAAGAAGGTTATGAAGTTTCTGTACAAAGAGTTAATCAGGGTCTGTTGAAAGAATGTCCCATATAAGCACACCTATTCCCACAAGCACTTGATTTCGTGAAATAGATGGATACTAATGTGTAACAGAATCAAACCAACAAAACAACTAAAAAAAAACAAATTCTCTCAACAGACAAGATTGAGAAAAGAAAAAAGAACATTGAACTGGACCTAAAACTATCTCATGAAAAAGAAACTCCACTAAGAGAACAACGAGCAGTGTAAAATATAAAATGTATTTCTAAGTTCTATTTCCCCTTTGCTAAATAAAAATCAGCTATGCATAACCAGATTGGCCATCTAATGGATCATATACTAATGATTCACCACAAATATGCACATCCTTTACTTGACATTATGACAGAGTATCTTCCCAACCTATAGTTAAAATAATATATGAGCCAAATGAATTCTTTGATCCCCATTAGCTTACAGCTAATGACTTAGATTCAAACTCAGCATCTAAACCAGATAGTCTCCCAGCAATACTTACTAAAATCATGTAAAAACAGCTTTGTGAAACCATTAAAGATACTATTTCAAAAGTCACTAGATACCAGTAAATTCCCAGAACTATTAAAAGACACAATAGTAACACCTATACACAAAGGAAGGTAGCAAGTTTGAAGCTAAAAATTACAAACTTGTTTCTCTCACATTTCACACATCTAAAATTATCAAACGCATTGTCTGAAATAGAATTAGTACATGCCTTGTGGAAAATGACCTCGTAGATGATATACAGCATGGTTTTTGAACTGGATGAAGTTGCCTTTCACAACTATTACAGCACCATAACACTATTCTTAATAATCTCTTGAGAGGAAAGAACATTGACTGTATATACTTTGATTTTGTTAAGGCATTTGACAAGATTGCTCATGGAATCATCTGTCATAAGTTAAGGAATTTTGGTATCTCAGGAAAACTCAGATAATGGCCCTTTGACTTTCTACATGATAAGAACCAATCGGGTGTTGGAAATGGTTTTCGCTTTGCGAAGTCATGCATGTACATAAAATCTTGTGCAATGAAAAGTTTTTAGATATTCTCTTGGAAAACTTCATTGCCAAAACAAGTGAGTATAGAAAAATTTTCGGAGTGATTTGAAACATTACTTTTCCAGGCAATCACTCGTTCATTGGTTTCTGTGAAAAGTTTATCAATTTACTTTTGACGCGTCGAAGTGGAAGAGAAAGCTAATGGGGTGTGTGAGCAAATTCTGTTTTATGTACTTGCATTCACTCACACACAATAACAAAAACAGTGTTGCATTTTAAACTTTGGGAAAAGCCTTGCATTAAAAATAAACAAGGCTTTTCTCAAGTTTACAATGCAACACTGTTTTTGCTATCATGTGTGTGTGAATTAGTGCTGTTAATGAAGCTGTTATGCATTAATTTAATGTGTTAAACTTATCTTTAGCAATGTACTAGCAGAGATACCTGGCGTTGCTCGGAATTAAAATGGCATAGTTTTTTATTGCTTTACTTGTTTCAGTCACGCTGGAGCACCCACTTTAGTCGAAGAACTCGACACCATCATTTATTCTTTGTAAACCTAGTACTTCTTCTATCAGAGTGTTTTGCAAACGGCTAAGTTACAGGGATGTAAACACAGCAACATCGGCTGTCAAGTGATGGTGGGGGTACACACACACACACACATATATATACATATATATATAAATATATATATATCTACATATCCCTTCAGGTAGATGGCCCTGCTCAGTATGTAGAAAAGGAGTAGGTAGTAACTCTATAAGATGTACCCGGTGCAAGCTATGGACACATAAGAGGTGCAGCAACATCAAAGGCAGGTTAACTAGCAAGTTAGTTTTTGTTTGCGGCAGATGTTCAGGTGCAATAAAGACTGCAAACAAACAGGAAACAACTTCTATCTCATTCCAGGGTGAAAAACTAGAGGTAGTCGATAGCTTCCGCTATCTGGGCGACCAAGTTAGTAGTGGGGGTGGGTGCGCTGAAAGTGTAGCTGCTAGAATAAGAATAGCCTGGGCAAAGTTTAGAGAGCTCTTACCCCTGCTGGCGACAAAGGGACTCTCACTCAGAGTAAAAAGCAGACTGTATGACGCATGCGTACGAACAACCATGCTACATGGCAGTGAAACATGGGCTGTAACTGCTGAGGACATACGTAAGCTCGCAAGGAATGAAGCCAGTATGCTCCGTTGGATGTGTAATGTCAATGTGAATACCCGTCAGAGTGTAAGTATCTTGAGAGAAAAGCTGAACATTAGAAGCATCAGTTGTGGCGTGCAAGAGAGACGATTGCGCTGGTATGGACATGTGGTGAGAATGGAGGTAGGCTGGGCTGAGGTGGTGAGGCAAGACCTTCGTACATTGGGCCTCACCGAGGCGATGACTACGGACCGAGACCTTTGGAAATGTGCTGTGCGTGAGAAGACCCGGCAAGCCAAGTAAGATCGTTGCCAGTGCCCCTGGACTGGTTCTTGTGCGGGTGGCACATGAGATGCACCATTTTGAGCGTGGCCGTTGCCAGTACCGCCTGACTGGCTCCTGTAGGATTTTCGAGCGAGATCGTTGCCAGTGCCCCTGGACTGGCTTGTGCGGGTGGCACATAAAAGACACCATTTCGAGCGTGGCCGTTTTCGTGCGGGTGACACGTAAAAGCACCCACTACACTCTCTGAGTGGTTGGCGTTAGGAAGGGCATCCAGCTGTAGAAACTATGCCAAATCAGACTGGAGCCTGGTGTTGCCATCCGGTTTCACCAGTCCTCAGTCAAATCGTCCAACCCATGCTAGCATGGAAAGCGGACGTTAAACGATGATGATGATGATGATGATATAAATATATATATACATATATAAATATATATATCTACATATATATAAATATATATGTATATACATATACATCTATACATATGCATGTATACCTATATATCTATACATATCTCTCTCTCTCTCTATATATATATATACATACATAAGTGCAGATGCATGTATGCATATACATCTATATATATATATATATATATATACACATACATATATGCAGATGTATATACATATATATATATCATCACCATCATCGTTTAACGTCCGCTTTCCATGCTAGCATGGGTTGGACGATTTGACTGGGGACTGGCGAACCAGATGGCTGCACCAGGCTCCAACCTGATGTGGCAGAGTTTCTACAGCCGGATGCCCTTCCTAACGCCAACCACTCCGAGAGTGTAGTGGGTGCTTTTACGTGCCACCAGCACGAGGGCCAGTCAGGCAGTACTGGCAACGACCGCGCTCAAGTGGTGTTTTTTTACGTGCCACCTGCACAGGAGCCAGTCCAGCAGCACTGGCAACAACCTCGCTCGAATGTTTTTTCACGTGCCAGTAAGGCGACGCTGGTAACGATTACATAATATATATATATGTGTATATGCATGTATATAAGTAAGATAATAGTTTCAGTATTAATAGTGAAAGTATATGATTGTTTCAGTATGAAAACTGAAAGTAAATCACATTAAAACAGAGATGTTACTGTTTCACTTTTGAAAAAAAATCGGCCTTCTGTGTAAAAAAAATCTTTGGACCTGAGTTTGCACCCGCTAAGTAAATTTCGATCCCAGGCCACTGCATACAAGACGAACAAATCGAATCAAAATACTGGATCTTGTTCAAAACGGGGGCACCAGTTTTCATTAATGTTTTATGTAGTGTTTTGGGTACCGAAAGACTTTCAAACTTCGTATACTTATCTATTTTGTGTTATAGAACAGAAAAAACCCCGTTTTGAACAAGATCCGTCCAACCTTATACCAGCATGGAATATGGACGTTAAATGATGAAAAGTTTGTATCTAGACAAGAAACGGTAGTAAATTTTCAGATTAACACCCGCACGATTTTCACTAGGGTGTTAGGGTCAGGGTTTTAGGGTTAGGGTTAGAGTTAGGGACGGAATTTCCTAACTCTAACCCTAACCCTGACCCTAACACCCTAGTGAAAATCGTGCGGGTGTTAATCTGAAAATTTACCGAAATGGTGAGCCGTTGAGATGAATAAAGGAAGATAGTAATTATAATTTTAAAAAAAGAAAACTTTAAAAAACTACGTCTTTATACGATAACTTAGTCTTTAACAGTAGAAATAACTTGTTCTTAATTTATGTTTTGAGTTCAAATTCCACTGAGGTCGGCTTTGTTCTTAATTTAGCCGAAGACGAAAAATATTCAACTTACAAAAGTATTCAGCAACAATATCTGTTGAACCTTTTAATTTAAGTGCTTCAAAGACTCGAATCCCGCCATTTTTTTTTTCAAATTTACAAACTTACTGGCGCTAAGACGCATAGAGTTACTTCCCTTTTAATACTGAACCATTTCTTCAGTCAAATTATAGTAGCTTATTTGGGAACTTATTTATGGTCACTTTGTTCTGTATAAATAATAGTCGCTAAATCGTTCTCACACCGTGCCTTCTGTCTTCAAAATGGGAAGGACACATTGGATAATTTAGTCTACAGCTCAATTGTCTTTTGATTGATGTAGGCTGCCCTGGGACTAGACAGAATCAATTATGATTGTAGCCTATGTAGGAACTTCACACGGTTTCTACTCAATCTTCCAGAAACAACAGTCAAATCTCTCTCAATTCACACACCACAATCTTAAAAAAAATACTTTGATCATAGGTTTAACGTGGAGGTGCAATGGCCCAGTGGACTCGCGATCATAGGATCGCAGTTTCGATTCCCAGACCGGGCGTTGTGAGTGTTTATTGAGTGAAAACACCTAAAGCTCCACGAGGCTCCAGCAGGGGAAGGTGGCGAACCCTGCTGTACTCTTTCACCACAACTTTCTCTCACTCTTACTTCCTGTTTCTGTTGTGCCTGTAATTCAAAGGGTCAGCCTTGTCACACTGTGTCATGCTGAATATCCCCGAGAACTATGTTAAGGGTACACGTGTCTGCATGTTAATTTCACGAGCAAGCTGTTCCGTTGATCGGATCAACTGGAACCCTTGTTGTCGTAACCGACGGAGTGCCAACCATAGGTTTAACTATCAGGACTGAACTAGAGCTAAACTTCTGTCAAATGATATCTCGCTGACTTGTTAGCTCATTGGACAAAATGCTTAATGATACTTTTCTGGCTTTATATTCTGAGTTCAAATTCCGCTGAGGTCAGCTTTCGGCACTGTCATGGTATTAGCTGTCAGAAGTGAAAGTAGAAAAATCTGACAAGGAACGTTACTGCTGGTTTGAGTTGATTCTTTGGCAGCTAATACCATGACTGGCCGGAGCGAGCTATCTGTCTGTCTGTCTGTCTCTCTCTCTATCTCTATCTATCACTCGAAAGTTATTGGAACAAATTTGACACCTATATCCATGCGTTTGAAAACACACAGAGTATAAGGGTACTACTAAAGCAGAGTGGTCCCGAACGCGCAGTCGCGTGTCCGCGCTAGCTAGTCGTGAGTGGTCGATCCTATTATTTTTAAACTTCAAACTTCATTTGTTTTTTATTTTGATAAATTCTCTCTGTTGAAAATTATATTTTTATATTTTAAATAATTTGCAATTTCAGAAAATATATTTTTATATTAAATTTGCGTTTTCTAATTTGATAAATTCTACGGACACAGAGGTGAACGAGTGATAGATAGATAGATAGATAGAGATAGTGAGATAGACAGACAGATAGATAGCTCCGGCTAGTCAGTAGCCAAAGAATCAACTCAAACCAACAGTAACGTTCCTTGTCAGTTCTACTTTCAATTCTGACAGCTAATACCATGACAGTGCCCAGCTTTGTCTTTCATCCTTTTGGGGTCAGTAAAACAAGTACCAGTTGAGTACTGGAGTTGATGTAATTAATTGTCACCCCTACCATCAAAATTTCCACCCTTGTGCCTATGGTAGAAAAGAATTGATATCTGGAATCAAAAAGTCTTTCAAAATGTCCCTCAAAGCACATCCTGTTGTTAAAAAAAATAAAGTCACATTTAAATACAGTAGATCTAGAGATATTATAAAATAATGAAATAATAATGAGCTTGTTGTGTACAGTGCTCTGGTGCACTACAAGTTATACCTGGTAAAATATAGAGCAATCATTACTCGAATCTTTGTTAATAGGTCTGGTCAATCAGGCCTGACCTCTGGCTAAAAAAAATTGATACTGTTTGACTTGGTAACATGGTACCATCTCCGTTTGAAACTGCTGTTTTTTTGTTGACTGAATTACTTTATATATGTTGCTATTTATTATAATATATGTGAGCCAATGAAAGAGCTTGCCTTTCTAAAAAGGAATTGTGGTGTGATGGAGGAAAAAGACAACAAGAAGCAAAAGGACAGAATGAAACGTTGGACCTTACCTTGTCGACCGCAGCGGAGTACACGATCGCTCCTGATCAGAACACGTCTTTCTCGTAACCACGCTGTTTTCTGACTGACTCCACGTGCTAGCCTTCGACCGGGTGTCGCCAACTTCCGATCTGACCCCTTCCGGTCTGGCTTCACCTCTGTTTGCCTCACCCCTCTCCACCACAACACACAGCTCATCACACCACACGCTTCCCTGATCTATAGATCATTCAACCGGCTCTCCCACTCACTCCTCGCTCCCGAACTACCTTAATTGGTTTCATAATCAGCCAACCAGAGAGGAGGGTACTGCTCCCTCTGTGGTCGCTGTGCGACCCCGGGACTGGCCTGAGTTCCTGGCGCGCTGCCTTCGTCATCTTGCCTACTGCTGCTGTCTTCATCATCCTGCCCACTGCAGCTGGTTCCATCCTCTGAAGCACTGACAATCTTCCGCACATCCAAAACATGGCGTGGCATACCATCGACTGAGACGTTGCTCTTTGAATTGATGGAGGTTATAGTTCCTTTCCCCCATTGTGATGTGCACCGTACATTTGGGGGTTTTACCCAAACTTCTTCCCCGATCTGCACGAAGGTGTGCTCTTCTTCTCCCCGGAGTCGCATTGATGCAATACACGGGTGCCTCCACTCGTACCTGAATATTGCCCTGTGTGGCACCGACTCCTCAGCCTGTCCTGACCTGGGCGACATATTGTACCAAAATACGGCCTCGATTGGCGAAATGTGGCCCCTCTCTGCCATGGTCTTGATGGTACGATGATGCTTTTCCACCACTCCATTTCCACTTGGCCGGTATGCCGCCCTGAAGAAGCGGCTGACCTGCCACCCGTCAAGCATTTCTTTCAGCACCTCCGAGCGAAATGCAGTGCCATTATCCAGCAGCAGCTCATCCACGGGGCCTCGTTCCAGGAATATCCCATTTAATACTCCTGCGATTTCCTCTGCAGTCCCCGTCTTCATCTCCCTCCATATGGCCATCCGCCCCGGTCCGCAGTCAACCATTGAGAGGTACGTTCCCTACCGGTAGTGTGTTACGTCCACTGCCAGTCGTTTCAAGTTGTGGGCCACTGGAATACTTCCTGCCTCATGTACGCCCGGAGCAGGGTCAATAGACTAGCACTTGTCACAGCTGCTAACCACTCTCTGCACGTTCCACCTCGTTACCTCGGAGTCAACTTTCCTGGCGAGGAAAAACGTCCTGTCCACTCCCATGTGATGCATGGTATGCAGTCTCCTCAACTCCGAGTCACTCAGACAGCATACTGCAGCCACAGCCTGCTCCGCATCCTCTGGCACCTGCAACCAAGCTCGCTTTACCCTGGTTAGGACGTCTGTCCTGTTCTTTTCGGAAGGCACAAAAATTACGCTCAGCTCCAGATCGAACTCAGCGGTTAGCTCCCGCAATATTCCCAATCGGCGCTTTACCAGCATCTCCGCAGCCCCCTTGGTTCGCACCCTCCACTCATTGGTGATGACTGTCGTCACCCAACCAAGCACAGTGGCCGAATCGGTTCTAATCTCGATGGTGCACAGCCCCCACTTCAAGGCCAGGTTCACCCCCTTCAGCACGGCATCCAACTCCGCCACGTTGATATGGTTGCAGTCATCCATCTTCCTGAGCCAGGCTGCATCTTCCACCACGGTGCCTCCCATTTCCAAGACAACCCCTATTGCGATGCTACTGGCGTCACACCAAACGATCCCACTCTTTGATTTGGGAACATACCAACTGCCCCTCACTGGATCCTCTGCTCTCACTCTGACCAAGACTTCCTGCATCATGTCGGTCGTTTTCTCCTCAACTCTGTCATTCCACTTTGCTCCTTCGGCTCGTCTCTTGATGAAGCTACATGCTGTCCGGAGCCATCCTGCAACCGGGTAATGTCCCACCGAGAACAGTTCCTGTCTACTCACGCTGGTGCCCAGTTCAGGGATCTCGTTCCCACGCCGAAACACCAACGCACCGGCCTTGTCTCTGCGTAGCTTGAGGCCCAGTGCAACGCATCCCTCCATAGCCTCTGGTGGCTTGGCGACCAGTCCGAACTTCCTCAGGTGGCCTATGACCTCCGTTGCTGGCATTATGGTTTCATCCACAAGGATGTCATCAATGTACGAATTGGTGGCCCTTTTTACTCTGTCCACCTTTCCCAGGATGGCCTTGAGAATTGTTGCCATAATTTTTGGCGCTGAATTTAGCCCAAAACCCAGCCTGGTCAAACAGTATGTCCGGCCCTTATACCTGACGAGCTGATGCTTCCACAGTCTCTCAGCCACATGCACCTGCAGGTATGCCGACTTCAAATCGACGATCGTGGAGGCCCC
>NC_142930.1:138236820-138261820 GCF_046866305.1 Octopus bimaculoides
TTATGTGTGTGGGATTGGCAGATGTATGCTAGTGTACTTGCAACAGAATCGTTGGACTGAGGTTTAGTGGTGTGTGTATGGGGGGGGGGTGAAAGAAAGAGAGGGGAAGCATATATACATAGATGTATTTATGTGTTCGCTTGCATGTGCACATTCATGTTTATGGGGGTAAATGTAGGGGTTACAAGAGATGCATATGGTTGGAAGAGTGACCTGAGGTCTGTGTAGGCATTGGTGATTAGGAACCCTATCCTTGGTTGTGGGGTGGCCAGTGATGAGGGGCAGCCAATGTTAAGGTGATATATTTGGGTTGTTGGCAGCCAGTAGGGTTTGAAGTTCATCAGAAAGGTGTACCTCTGATGGCAGCAATAAGATAGTTCATATTTCTCGTTGATAGATATTGCTGGTTGGTGGAGAATGTGCAATCTTTCATGGAGGCAAAAATGGCAAGTGGTAGCTCTGAGTGAGTAAGGTGCAGTCCTATTGATAACAGTCCATTTGATGTTGGGGGTTTCATTCCAAACTTTGTGGAGTCTCCAGAGTCGCTGATCTTACTTCTAACAACACCACATAACCCTCCTTGACCAAAAGCAACCCAGATTCTTGTAGCCACCTTGGACTTTCTGCATCACTCCATTTGGTTATCTGAGCTTCAATAAGCTAGGTTTCTGTAAGAAGCCAGCATGAACAACGGATGTTAAATGATGATGGTGATGATGATGATGATGATGATGATATATGTATATATATATATATATATATGTTATTGTTTTTATTATTGTCAGTATCATTGTTGTTTGGTATATTATTGTGATACTACTTTTGTAAATGTTTTTGTGTTACTACAACAATAAATGTCACTCATAATCTAATAAACTGATTGGTGAAGAGTAGTAGACTTGGTATATTTTAGGGAACTCAAAGAAATCCAACACCACTTGATCACATTCCACCTGAGGAAATACCAACTCACAGCTGTCGCTGAAAAATGTTTAATTATATAGCAATTCTATAGAATAATCTTATATAATCCATAACTATAAAAGAGAGTTTGTATGTGTGTGTGTGTGTGCACGTATGTTCCTTATCCTATTGGATTGGTGCATAATTACTGCGGCTTTTCTTGACAAATTTTATTTAAACAAAAATAACAATATTTAACAAAATAATCTTTAAATGATGGTCTGACTGTCTGCCAAGCAAATGGGAAGCAGTAATTGAAGAGTTGATGGTGAATATGCTCTGGAATAATCATTTAAAGATGTTTTTGTTGAATAAAATTTGTTGAAAAAAAGCTGCAATAATTATGCACCAACCCATATAAAAGTCTATAACTATAAAAAAGAATTTGTATGTGTGTGTGTTCCTTATACATTCCAAAACTGAGTTGCTAATTTTGACATACGGGTTATCAAAAGTTTCAGTACTATTTCCGCTACCAACTAAACTTGACATATTTCCGTTACAAAAATTTAAAATTATAATCTTTTCCATAGCTCAACTATCATAAACATTTTATACGACAACAATGACGATGATGTCACATTTTCTATATATGAGTGTGTACCTCAAAAGGCATCCATCATTACGACACACATCTTCACCCACTTCCTCTATCTCTCTCTTTCTCTCTCTCTCTCACATACACACACACATACACACACGTCCATTTCATATACATGTGCATACATCTTATTTTTTACAGAATGACCAAGTGAAACACAGAATGAGGAAAAATCAGAGAGACAAGAGAAAGAAACAGAGACAGAAAACAAGCTTCTATAGGAGAAGTTGAAAGACAGATAGTGGGTGAGAGACAGACGCTGATGTTTTATACCCCATGAAGTGAAAGAAAGCCAGCACAAAATTGACACAGTATGTTCTACAGGTGAAGGTGAAAGAAAGCGGCACAAAGAGAGGGGGAAAGCAGGAGAGAAGGGGACATCAAGAACCTCAGAAGTGAGGTCGTGTCGTACAATTTTAAGGTCATTTTCACTTTCATTCCATGTTTCACGCATGCGCAGAATTAGGCATTATCTTTCTCTTTCAATTTCTCATTGCAATGTATGGAGACCTTCTGCTGTTAACATATTACAATTTCACTACATTTCCTTCTTTTGGACTTAAGAAAGGTATGTAAAATGAATTTCCTTTGACATGCATGCACGCACAGACAGTCAGACAGACATACAGACAGACACACACACACACAGACACACACACACAAACACGCACAGACAGACACACAGAATCAAAGTTCTGTATGAATTATGTTATTTTCTGCTGTGCGCTAAATTACAGCTCAAATCCAACCAAAATATTTTTAAAAACACCTCACAAGAGCAGAATTCACATTGGAGAATGAATCAGAATTCTTAGTAAGAGAATGGGGAGATAGATGTTGAACATGCAACAACAACTTTAAATACTTAGAAAGTGGTTCCCACATAAAATTTAAGAGTGGATTCTCGTTCAAAATAAATGTAGATATGAATTGCAAAATGCAGAACTTCAGATATTGCATTACCTGCCCCAACTGCAAAGAAAATTACATTGGCGAAACAAATAATTCCCTCTGCCAACGTGCAAGAATATACAGGCAGCATATCCAGCAAGAGGAATTACGTAGGATTCATCAAGCAAGCATCTGGAAATATGCAACGAAGGAAAATTCAAAATCTTTTTCTTTTACAAATGTTCATGGGAAGACGTGCAATACCAAAAAGCAATGGAACTACACTTCATCAAAAAATTTTCTCCAAGATTGAATGTTTGAAAGTGGAGAATTTGCACTTTTTATTCTATATGTAGTTCCAGTATTGGAAACATGACACTCATCTCTATAAGTATTCAGGTATATATATATATATATATATATATATATATATATATATATATATAATCATTGGGATATTCTAGCTTGAGGTATTTTTCCAACTTGTAAATATTGTTTGTTCATGCAAAACATAGAATTGAAAGACATCTTAAAGAAAGTAAAAAATACACTATTACTGTTGCGTAACCCTGTCAGTTGATTTACTTAGCTACATGCTTGCTTTGAAAAGCTTAAAATACTAAGTATGTTTTCTGTATTCTAGTAATACTATTATGTGGCTTGTATTCCACACATTGTCCTGTCCTGGGGTTTGATGCCCCTAGTCTAAAAGCACTGGATATAAGAGTGGTGTGTGGAATGTACTGATGAGCTCTAACCTTTGGTTACATGTGTTTTCCAGCATATATGTTCTATATGTCATTGTCATCAGTTAACATCCATGTTCCATGCTGGCGTGGTTTTGAGAGGATGCGATGGGACCAAAGAGGGCATTGTGCTCCAGTGTCTACTTTGTCATGATTTCTATAGCCAGGTGTCCTTCCTAATGCCAACCACTTTACAGTATGTACTGGGTTCTTTTTTTATGCCACTGACACTACTGAGATCACTATGCAACCTGTGAGTCTCCAAAACCTGAGGAATGGAGTACTGGTGGTGGGATGCATTCTTATACTAGATGGAGTGGTTAAAGTATCAGAGAAGAGGTTGGGGTACAGCAGGTTCTTGTAGAGGAGCTATGTGGCTACTCACATTTAGGGGAGAGAGTGAGAATGAATCAGTAGTATCTCCAAAGAGATAAACAAAAGTAGTTAAGTGTCCAGGAGGTACCTCAAAGTATAGCACACACACACACTTGCACAAGGCCCATATATATGCATGTTGGGCTTGCAATATCTTTTGACTTTTGAAATTCCTTCTCTCTTTCTTTCTCTTCATTGGTCAAGAAGTTAAAAATTTGATTTCGTAATGATACTTTGTAATACTCTTTTTTTTTTTTTTAACTTGTTTCAGTATTTGACAGTGGCCATGCTGGAGCACTGCCTTTAGTCAAAGAAATCGACCCCAGAACTTATTTTTTGTAAGCCTAGTACTTGTTCTATCAGTCGCTTTTGCTGAACTGCTAAGTGTCGGAGACATAAACACACCAACATCAAGTGAGGGTGAGGGGACAAACACAGACACACAAATACATACACACACACACACATATATATATATATATATGATGGGCTTCTTTCAGTTTCCGTCTACCAAATCCACTCACAAAGCTTTGGTCGACCTGAGGCTATAGTAGAAGACACTTGCCCAAGGTGCCGTGCAGTGGGACTGAACCTGGAACTATGTGGTTGGGTAGCAAGCTTCTTACCACACAGCCGCTCCTGCACCTATACAGTGGTTAATATTTCACCGTAACCAGTTTTACTAAGTAATAGACGTGTTGACTTAAGTGGGGTGAAATGTAAACACTTATGTGATAAAGCTATTTAGAACAGAAATATATGCCATTTGGCTAGTGATAGTTTATACTTTGTACTATCTTGTGTCTAAATTGTAAACGAAGCCCGATGTATGTATAAAATATGTCAAACAGTAAGTTAAATAATCCGATTTGATTTATTTGTCGTTCATTTTCCCCCTTCTCCTGTCGTCATTTATCTGCTATTTCAGCATTTGTGTCCGCGGGGGGTAGGAAAACCAAACTTAGGTGAGTAAAGAGTGTTAGCCTTTTCCGCTAACTTTATTTTCTCTCGTTTTTATTTTTAAAATTAAGAATGACATTTCAAAAGAAGCCTGTACGTTGTCTCACGACCTGTTAGAAATAGCAAACCAATTTTTTAAAAATTACATCCTATCGTCATATAGAAAAGAAGGACACCTCAGATAATGGGCAATCCTTCGTATTACTGCTAGGTGGGAGGCTTAATCCAATTTACCACCATCACCAGCACCACCACCACTTGGTTCTTGGATTTCGTTACAAGCATTGAAGCCAGGCCTTTGCTTGAAGATAAATTCCTCCCTTCCTCTCATCAATCACGGAGGTCCCGGAGAAAATATAGGTTCATAGGAGCTACTCATCCATCCGTAACTAAACGGGAGAAAATGCAACAGGATAACAAAATAAAATTCAAACACAGTCAGCATTATATTTTCTAAAGAAACAAACAGTTACGTTTCGAAGATGTAAATTTGATATATTTTTTTTAAGTATCAAAATGTAATTCTATAAAATACATATTAACCAAGAGTAGTGACTGTACCAGATTGTTTTCGAGAGTCATATGCAGGGTTTCTTGTTTTGTCGCTTATAAAAGAATCTGATGGAATTACTACTATTTTGGATCAAACAACACCCTTGTCAAATATATATTTTATACAATTACATATTATACTCAAGAAATTTTATTAAATATACATATTCAAAGCTCTGGGTCTCTTTAGAAAATTTAATAACATTCTTGTTATTTGTCCTCGGCCCTGATCGTGCATGCTTACGATCAAAAACGCATTCCACCAGTGACTATCCTGCTTTTACATTTATGTAGAGAAGCCAGCTCTACGTTAGTCAGTGTCCTTCCTTATTTTATGATGGTAGCTGTGATTTGACTACTATTTCTAATTGATCGTATTTAAATATTAAATTCCGTTATTCTGGTTCCTGTTTATATTTTCCTTTGAGTTTACTGTCGGAATGCGAAGGATCGTCAACAAAGGTGTCTCTAATTCAGTAGTCTTCTAATATCTGTCATGTCTTATAAAACTAGTTGTCTCTGATTAGACGAAATCTTTTACTAACCCACTTCATGTTGTATTTATTATATTTGCTGCTTTGTAAGTTAACTTGAATCGCTTTTTAATAATCTTTTGGTAATAATCGGCGATCTTGGACTATAACGTACCCTTTTCGCTAAAGCCGTGCTTACTTTCTCTAGGAACTTTCCATCAACATTTAATTTACTCTTGCTTTCACTGGTGTTTTCTCTGATTCTTAACTTTTTGCTTGTATAGGATCACCGATTGTGTTCTGTAATTATTTTATGGATTCGCTATCCCATAGCATGAAAATACTTCGATTTACAAACCTTTTGATCGAGCATTGGTCGAAAATGAAGAAAATTTTGTTTATGTTTAACAATGTGGACAGAATTTTCGTCGTTTGCTTAAGATCCATATTGTTATTCAATATTGTCAAAAATTCGTGTTACTAGAATATTATTGTTGTTGATATTAATTCACAAAACTGAAAAGAAAGCTAAAAGTTGTGGAATGGAAAGGAAACTTGAAGTTTGCGAAAGTGAGAATAGTACGGTATACTCTCATATCGCCCGAACAGCTTTCTCTCTTGCAAATAACAGGACTTTTCCCCTCCCCTTTTATCGCGAATTGATTTTGTTTATTGTTTTATAGCATCAAATCTACATAGTTATCGAATAACTTCTGTTTTTGTTTTTAATCCAACTGTCATTCTGTTCAGTTTAGTGAGTCAACACAGACGTCGTTTTCAATTAGAATTTAATTTATTTTCAGTGCTTCATTCATTTAGTTGTTTTAAATTGTTGAATCAGATACTTCACGTAAAAGGAAATTAATAGAAAAGCAACTGAATTAATTTCAGTTCGTTCGTTGAAGCTGCAATAATTAATTACATCCACGTGCAAATCGTGTAGCTGCTCCCTCGTTGCTTCTGTTATTGTTATTGTTTAACCCAAGGTCAACCCTGAATCAAACAGTCCAATGACCAAAAGTATTCTACCCATGATCACTTCGACTACATAGTCTTTTTCTTAATGGCATGATGTAATTTGAGGAAGATTTGGCAGAATTTCTCGAAAGTCGAGAGTAAATCCTTTTTGGCTCGTGCACAAGGTTTTATTTGATGTTGTTATGGTGTTGACCCACAACAAAGTCAGCTGTCGCTCTCAAATTCAGTTCATCAAGTTTGTCTGCCTCTATTCTGACCGCCACCAAAACCTTTAGGCATATTGTAACATTGAAAACTGGAAGAAATGTGACGTCCAAACTGTAACTGTGCACAGTTCAATAAATGACCCTACACCAAAGTGTATAGTATGATCTTTCATTTGATGAATGTGTATGCTGACTTTTTGAAATAGATTTTAGAGGTTATGTAACGATAAAGTTTTTATTTGAAGTCGAGGGTCACCAATTGTAATGGGAGAAATTGATTAATAAACAATATTATGAAATGTCGGAGTCAGCAATTGTGATGATAAAAATTTGTTGTTATTATAACGGCAAGCGAAGTAAAGTTCGTGTTTTGTTGTCCTCTTCCTTGTTTAGTAGTAATTACAGAGACAGATAGAATGATATTGTAAGAGAACAGAATTAGAGCTAGTGAGAGTTGTAGGGTGCGCGACGCTGTCTCACAGTTGCTGACAGTAAACTTCATTTCTCCCTCTGACCAAGGTTCTAGCTGGTCAACCAGACTTCGTTCTCACTGAGTCGTCACCATGTGACTGGACTCGTTGAGTCGTCACTGACTAGTGACTAACTAACTTTTTGCTTGGGGTTTATGCTTTTATAACTATCTAGAAGGATAGACATATCATTGAGAACAATAGTTTTAGTTGGTGGTCTTGTTATCTCTATTCTAGCTTTTGGTGAAGTAGAAGAGGTTAGAAAGGGTCAAGTGGTGAAGACATTATTTTGGCTTACCTAAAGGCATCTGGAAAATGTAGAACTGCTCTAACAGAAAAACCATTGTTCCACCGTGGGGAAAGTTCTGTTGCAGTGTTAATTTAAATTTGGCTATGGTGGATCAAATCCACTTCATGCATGCAAGATCTGCTACAGTTAGGTTTGGAGGTAAGAGTAGTACTCAAGAGTAGTAATCAAGATTGATGCGGTTGTTGTGAGGAGAGGATTTCACATGCAGAGAGGGCAATTCCCAAGGACTGAGGTTCTGGGAAAGGACTGACTGGTCATAGTGTTCAGTGAATTGGCCTGGAAAGGTGTTTTACACTACATGGATGAGAGGAAGGTAAATAAGTACGTCAATGATAGTGGAATGAGACAATTTAAGTCTGAGGAGTGGTTGCCAACTTCAGTGGCTGGTCCCTTTGTTGGTTCCACTTGAAGTAGGCCCTCTTTCTCCCATGCATTCTCCTCATTCAACAAATCTTTGTAGTAACTTTTCCCTGTCTCTTTTGTTTTTTCAAACTCCAAGAGGATGAATATACTATTATCATTATACTATACACAATTTTCCCTCCTGATGTCTTGAATTTTTTTTTCTAGCCACCTGGAATACATGTGAATATAAATATTCTGTTGAGATATATATTTAATATTTTATTGTTTTTAGGCCAACAATGAAGATATTTGGATTTGAATTTGCTCCAATTTTCATTCCTCTTGAAAGACGTATACAGACAGCTTGTGTCTTTCAGTGGGCACTATGTTTCTTATGTATGGGCTTTGGAAGTCTTGCTGTCTTCATCTACCTCTTATTCACTGAATACTATTTCATACCTCTGGCTTATTTAATGTGGTACATCTATGACTTCAACACATGTGAGCAAGGAGGCCGTCGTCTTCTGTGGCAATTTAACAATCCCATTTGGAAATACTTTGCTGATTACTTTCCTATAAAGCTCATCAAGACAGCAGAGCTTGATCCATCCAAGAACTATATAGTTGGTTACCATCCTCATGGAATTATGAGTGCTGGTGCATTTGCAAACTTTGCAACAAATGCAACAGGCTTCAACCAAATGTTCCCAAATATGCATCAATATTTGTGCATATTAACAGGACAATTTCGCTTTCCATTCTTCAGAGAGTATCTAATGAGTTCTGGTGAGTACCTTTTTTTAATTTTTACTGTTTTTTAAAATCATCAGTGAATTGAAAAATCCATGTTAAATGCTTATAAATATACAATATTGGTTAAAATAATTGTCACCTCATAAAAAAATGCCTTTTTTTTCTGGTGACTTAGAGGAAGAAGGGTAGTATCCCTAATCTTTTTCAGGGCCTCCAAGACTGGTTGAAGAGAAAGTGTGGAAGAAATTGAGATCTGATCTGAATTATTGCAACAGAGTTGACTTTACTGAAAGTATGTTAGGGACAAGTAAACTATTAAACTAGCAGACAAATTAAGTTTCACCTAGTTTATTTTCTGATATACAGAACAAGAATAATTGCACTAGTTTTATCCCATAAAAACTAACTGTAGTTTAAAGAAGGTTGAATGGGAATTAAACAGATGTATGACCAAAAATATAACATAATGACCCAGTTTTTGGTGATGCAATTGTACTAATAAAAATGTAACTTAAAAATGTAAGGTTTATAGCTTTATGGCTTTCTTCTGGAGATACTCATACAAATAATCTACAACACTATATGGCAAGATAAGGAAGGGTAAGAGCACCAAGCCACACCGAACCTATGAACCATTCCCAGGAATCTATGGATCATAACCTGCAAGCTGAGTATTAGCCACATCAACCCCAGCTGTCTGAAAGGGCTTGAAATGGAAGACACCCACCACAACTTGGTAGCTTTTACCCACCAGTGCAATATCTGCAAAACTACCTTTGGAAAATCAAAATTTTTCTTTGTGCATAGTATAAACAAGTTTCCACTGCAGAACCTACAAGTCTTTGCAAAGAAAGTTTCTACTAACTTTTCAGAAGCCTTCTAACCACAATTCTTCAACCAAGAGGGCTCTCTTAATAGCACATCTGCTGAAAAAGCTTCCATATTAACCTTGTACTTCCCCACCAACTCAACGCTGTATCAGCTCAATAAAACTACTCCGTTATATCAGTCTTGTCACATTTGCAATTCCTACACATGAAACATTCTCTGATTACTTTAACCCTGTGAATGATGTCTTTTTCATTACCTTCAAAAATGCTGAAGGACATTGTTTTATCCTTGGTAAACTCTTCAATTTCTCTGACAGGGACCTATCCTAATTTTTGTAAAGGGGCTATAATGTATTCCTATACTCTTGCCTCTTCTCAGCAGCCTCTGCCAACTGCACATAAACCTGACATCTCAAAAGTCATGGAAACAATTGTTACAATCAATCCTTCCATTACCTTGTGTCTCTCTCTCTCTCTCTCTCTCTCTCTCTCTCTCTCTCTCTTTCTCTCTCTCTCTCTCTTTCTCTCTCTCTCTCTCTTTCTCTCTTTCTCTCTCTCTCTCTCCCTCTTTTACAGACAACGCAGGAATATAGTAGAACCAGATTTATACCAAAAACTTTTGGCTTTATGCTTTTTAATTCTCACCCTTGAGAACTTTAGTGAAAGCAGTGTTATTACAGTTGTAATTAAAGCTTGTGGCCTTGCATTACATGAGAACCATCAACCGCAGTTGCTCACTCATGAGCTCCATTTGTCTCATATCTCTAGACTTAGAAGTTTCCTAACAAATTGCACTGTTGTAATGAGTGACAGGAGGGATTTCTCTGAGTCAAACTCTGCTGTAACCCAAGGTTTCTTAGGTTTTCAATATTCTTAATTCTGTGCATTTATGATTTACTTGCAGTCAATTGTAAACAAAACACTCTGCTGTGCAGATGATACTATCATTCTTATCTTATTCATATAAGCATTATCTCCATGCAACCTAAATGCTTTGTTCCAGAACTGCTCTGACTTTATGAGCAGAAATCTTGGGAGCAAATGAAACAACACTGTACAAACTACAAGCTTTCCTACCTCCAGTATTATAGCAGAACTTATATGTCTTTGCAAAGAGGATTTCTGCTAACTTTTCAGAATCTTTCTAACCATCTTCCCTCAACGAAGCTGAAAGGCACAAGAGACAGTTTTTATAGATATCAAGGAAACAAATTTGTATCTCACCCTTTCAGTGCTTGAACGACACCTAATTAAAACCCTCAAAATCATTACAAACCTGTGAAGATTTCTTGTGGAGAAACCTCATATATACAAGTTTGCCAAAATTGCATCACAAAGACTAGGTTTTCAGTTCAGAATCAGAATATACATCAGTCAGTTTTTTTTTAGATATTTGTAGAAATTAATCAGAAAAGATAAGGTAGCACCCATAAGTTTTACAACCAGTTCTAGAATTGTGAGGCTGATACAGATCGATATTTGCAAGAAAAGTGGAGTGGCTGTGTGGTAAGTAGCTTGCTTACCAACCACATGGTTATGGGTTCAGTCCCACTGCGTGGCACCTTGGGCAAGTGTCTTCTACTATAGCCTTGGGCCGACCAAAGCCTTGTGAGTGGATTTGGTAGACGGAAACTGAAAGAAGCCCGTCGTATATATGTATATATATATATATATATATATATATATGTGTGTGTATGTGTGTTTGTATGTTTGTGTGTCTGTGTTTGTCCCCCCCAACATCGCTTGACAACCGATGCTGGTGTGTTTACGTCCCCGTAACTTAGTGGTTCGGCAAAAGAGACCGATAGAATAAGTACTAGGCTTCCAAAAAATAAGTCCTGGGGTCGATTTGCTCGACTAAAGGCGGTGCTCCAGCATGGCCGCAGTCAAATGACTGAAACAAGTAAGAGAGTAAAGAGTAAAAGAGTATAAGAAGATGGATTCCAAATGGATGCAGTCCTGGTCCTGGGAGAAATATTTAATATAGAGTTGGGAAGAAGAGACAAAGTAAGTGTCCCAAGTGAGATGGCTAGCCCTTCTACATGTAGAGAATGTGTAGCTGTCTATTTCAAAGGAGCAGAGGCCATTGTTATAATTGTAGAAGCTGTGAAAAGAAACAACGCATCTGTGAGTTACTGATTGAAGCCTGTTTGTAGTTGAAGTTTTGTCAGTCAAATGAATAGCCCACTTATTCGTTTACTAAAAGAACTGTTATTATTGTCCTTTTAGTAAACAAACAAGTAAATTGACGCAATACAATGTCTGCAAATTGATGAATACCACCTATTCCCCTCCATTTTCTTATTGCTATATAAATTAATGGTAAAGTATCTTTTTACCCGCACCCATTTATTGCACTTGGTAATGCAATGAAATAACACTAGTGTAATAATAATTGGGTATTCTTCCAGCAGTGTATTGGATAGATATTATACCTTAGTGGGTTGGATTCACAACCCCTAACTTTCTTGTATATATATATATATATATATATATATATAAAGAGAGGAGGCATAAGATGAATATATTTATTTCACATGTGACATCTATATAATAATTTGTTTCAGTTTACTATGTGGTTTGTAGCCTGATCCATTAAAGGAATATTTTCATGAGTACCACCAGATTAGCTAAATCTATATACCGAGTGTTAAATTTATATATATATGTGTGTGTGTGTGTGTGTGTATATATATATATATATATATATATATATATATATATATATATATATATATATATATATATATATATATATATGTATATATATATATATATATATATATATATATATATATATATATATATATTTTTTTTTTTTTTAAAGATGGTTGGGTGTGATTTGGGAGAGATTTGACCACTATTTCTACTGGTTTAAATAATTATTTATAGACTATCTTTGCTACAAATAAAGCTGACAACTTCCTAAACTCCTGCCAACCTTTCATTGCTCCAATTATTCTTGATTTCTATTAATCTCAGGTTGCTGCGCAGTGTCAAAGAACAGTCTGAACTGGCTTCTAAATCAAAAGGAAAAAGGTAAATTTATTACTATTGTCGTTGGAGGAGCAGTAGAAGCCATTGAAGCAAATCCAGGAAAATTCAAACTAAAAATCAAAAAGCGGAAAGGATTTATCAAAATAGCTCTCCAGCATGGGTGAGTTCATGTGTTTAGTTAATAGTATGACAGTTGAATGGCTGTATGAGTAAAGGGTTAGTCTACCGATATGATAGTCAAAAGATCAAATCCTACAACTACACTAATTAATATACTTGTAACCAAGGTACATGAAGCCCCTTGTATTTTGAATGACTGAGCAAATGACAGGCTGCACTCTTACTTCAGAATGAATGTTGTTGTTTAACCATAAATCAGCACTGATCAAGCAAACTTATGATCAAAAGCATTCCAGTTATGATAATCCTATCTTTTATTAAGGACTATCTTATTTAATGAGTCCTCTTTGTTTGTCTGTCTGTCTGTCTCTCTCTCTCGCCTTCTCTCTCTTTCGCTTTCTCTCTCTCTCTCTCTCTCTTTCGCTTTCTCTCTCTCTCTCTCTCTCTTTCGCTTTCTCTCTCTCTCTCACCTTCTCTCTCTCTCTCGCCTTCTCTCTCTCTCTCGCCTTCTCTCTCTCTCTCTCTCGCCTTCTCTCTCTCTCTCTCTCACTCTCTCTCTCTCTCTCTTTCTCTCTCTCTCTCTCTCTCCCTCTCTCTCTCTCTCCTTCTCTCTCTCTCTCTCCTTCTCTCTCTCTCCTTCTCTCTCTCTCAAAATAAAGGGTGGGTTACGCCTGGAACACCTTAGTATATAGCAGTGCCCCGTTACCTTTTTCATTTGCGGTACACTTACGTTCCTTTCAAAATTCGGCGGTACACCTGGACTGAAAATACAGGGGAAAAAATTATACTCAGGTAACACTGAGGCACACCTAGCATCGTCTCGTGGCACACCAGCGTGTCGCGGCATACAGGTTGCAGAGCACTGGTATATAGATTTGTTCGATCAAGGAAGACCTCAGGTTAAACAACCGCATCCCATCGTTAAACTATCGACATTATTGCGAACTTACTTTAGTGATGTTTAAAGTTGTCTCCCTTGAAACACGTTTACTTGCTCGATTTTTTCAACACGTATCGCAAAACCATCCCAAATACTTCATCCTATTTGTTTACATTCTCAGTTCGTCGAGTTACCAACGTTTTTACTACAATGTTATCACGTGTACTTTGGGTAAGTATCTTTTGTCATAGCACTGAATCATATAATGCTTTGTGAGTGAAATTTGCTACATAAAAACTGTTCAGAAGCTTGCAAGGATCGTTCATGTCTTGGAGTAATAGACTTAATCCGTTGTCTAGCTTAACAAGGCAGCGAATTGATAACCTTTAGAGAATTGAATAGAATGCTTTGATTTATTTGTTCTGACTCTTTGTGCTCTGAGTTCAAATCTTATCGAAGTCGACCAATCCCAAGGGGTGAATTGATGGGACTGTTTTGTGGTGTCTGCTTCAGTTATCTATTTACTTTTTTTGGAATGTTATGCTAGCATTTTATTAAAGTTTTAATAAAGTTTTATTAAAGGCAATGATGGGGTCAAAGGTCAATGATGGGGTCCCAGGGAAGAAAATGTTATTAAGAATAAAATGAACTGTACATTCTCAAAAAAATATGGTTGTTATGTTTTCCTGTTTCTCTTTTAAACAGAACCCCTCTGATCCCAGTATACTCTTTTGGAGAGAATGATCTTTTTCTGCAGCTGAGTTCTGAAAAACGAAATTGGTTGAAGTGGTTCCAATTGAAATTCACAAAATTTATTGGTTTTTCACCAGTAATCTTCCATGGAAGGGGTATTTTTAACTACACATTTGGAATTGTGCCATTTCGGAAACCCGTCAATACTGTTGGTAAGGATCATCATCGTGATCATCCTTCTTCTTCTTCTTCTTCTTCCCTCATCCTGTACCTCCTTCATCTCATCTTTTTCCTTCCACTCCTCTAAAAAAGAAATAGTTCCTGGCTATTGGCCATTGTCCTTTTATGTAGAATGATATACGAGGTCCATTCCGGATATTTTGAGACTTTTTTTAGGAGAGACAGTTATAGCTGTCCTGGGTTATTGTAATTTTAGTATATCGTTACTATACATCTAATAAGGTAATCTGCCAACTTTTGTTATTCCAGGTTGAAGGAAACGGCTGTAACAACACCTTGAATATGCCCTACTAAACACTACTTGTTGCAGCTGACTTGTTGCAGAATACAGTTGGGATGTGGAGACAATTTGGATGCTTGCTATACAATAAAGTTTTGTGTTAAGCTGGGAAAAAATGCTACAAAAACTTATGATATGCTCCAGAATGCCTATGGATTAACTTGTATGTGCCAAGCATCTGTTTTTCACTGGCACAAGAATCCAGGCAAAGCAAATCCACTGGAAAACCCATGACGATCCACATTTTTGCCAGCAAGGACATCACCTACATCTTTTCTGTTCCCTCTGGCTATACAGTCAACAAAGAGTATTTAGTGGAAGTTTTGTGTGAGTTGAGGAAGAGATTTCGCCACAAAGGGCCTAATCACTTGCACCAGGACAATGCAGAAGTATACAATTCCATCCAGGTAACCAACTACGTGACAGAGACGGGCATCAAAACTGTCTCTCACCTTCCTTACAGTCCAGACTTTGTTCCCGTTGACTTTTGGTTGTTCTCTAAGCTGAATAATATACTAAGCCTTATAGTACAGCAGCTTTTTAAAAGTTTTATAATGTTACACGGAATAGAGTATTAAAATTGTTTCAATTAGCTATGGGTAAATGCATTGCTGTTCACCACAAAGAAATACACATGCAATAGTGCAGTGCTTTAAGAATGTTCAAGTATTCTAAAATTCTTGGCATTTTCTGATTGACCTCAAAAAATCATGGTACCTTCAGTTATCATAGATGGCACACATATGTGGACCATATACAGTACAGTGTTTGAAAATTTCTGCTGTTAACTTATGATGTGAAAAGTTGCAAAAAGCTGATATGTCAGGTAGTCATTTGGTATACTATTGACTTAAGTATGCACACACTCTCATTTGTAAATATGTCTTATCTGCAAATTCAGGGCCAAGGCTTTTTATAAAACAAATTTAAAAGTGAAAAGTGAGGAAACTAGTGATGGTCTGTGTTGGCAATGAATACTTGATATAAGAGGGTAATAAAATCTAAGGAATAAAGAATCTGATGTTTTGGGTCCTTGCCCTTCTTCCTTGTGTAAGAGGGAGAGAGAAAGAAAGAGAGACAGTTGTTGTATGTCACTTAGGCTGTTGGCTTCATCACCAAGTTAAAAGGTTGCTTGGATTTGTATGACTCTGATCTACTGCTCATCTTTATCTTCCATAGTTCCATAGCATATGACAGTTCCTTTTGGTGGCATACAGTATCATCCGTTTAATTTTCCAGGGTGATTATGAACTATTTTGAACCATATCAATGTGTCCAGTGTAGGATGTCACTTATTAGTTGTTCCTTATTTCTCCAGTAAAGTGAACTCTTCTTTTTGCAAATGGTGTCTGATGCTTTAGGAATTGTGTTACATGTTGTTTCTGTGGGAGGATGTTCTTTCGAAGACCTATTAATAATTGCAAGAAACATGCCTATGTGATAAGTAGCTTGCTTACCAACCACATGGTTCTGGGTTCAGTCCCATTGTGTGGCACCTTGGGCAAGTGTCTTCTACTATAGCCTCGGGCCGACCAAAGTCTTGTGAGTGGATTTGGTAGATGGAAACTGAAAGAAGCCTGTCGTATATATGTATATATATATATATATATATATATATATATATATATATATATATATATATATATATATATATATATATATATGTATGTGTGTGTGTATGTTTGTGTGTCTGTGTTTGTCCCCCCAACTTCGCTTGACAACCGATGCTGGTGTGTTTATGTCCCCGTAACTTAGTGGTTTGGCAAAAGAGACCGATAGAATAAGTACTAGACTTCCAAAGAATAAGTCCTGGGGTCGATTTGCTCGACTAAAGGCGGTGCTCCAGCATGGCCGCAGTCAAATGGCTGAAACAAGTAAAAGAGTAAAAGAAGTAGGATCTTTGTGATTTGACGGGCAACACTTGTTTTCTTAACGAAACACTTTCAAACTTAGGACACTGGTAGAATGTGTCATATAAAACAACTTCTTTTCTTAACCTTCTTAACAAAAAATTGTACATTGCAAGTTATTTTATGTTAAAGTTGTTGTATTTCTGTAATTTCAACCAATCACTGACGTCTATTCAGCTGAATACAGTTAGTGCTGTTCGGTGTCAAGTGTGTTATTCCCTGTTTAATTATATCATTATTCCTTAGTAAGGGTTTAGGGTTTTAGGGTTAGGGTTTTAGGTTTAGGGTTGGGGTTAGGGTTATGGTTATGAGTTATAGGGTTAGAGTTAAGGTTATGGCAAAAATAATCATAACCCTAACCGTAATCCTAAAACTAACCCTAACTCTAAAACCCGAACCCTAACCCTAAAACCCTAAAGCTAAAACCAGTACAAACGCACGAACGATGTCATAAATAACAGTAACAAACAAAATATATACCACTGATAGTTGTTGTTGACAATGGATAGTTTTTGTTGACAAACAACGGCACTAATTTTATTCAAGGGAAAAAATCCCGTAACACCGTTGTTTACATTCCCCGACGTAATTGTTTTCACTTCAATAGATGTCAGTGATTGGTTGAAATTACCGAAATATGACAATTTTTTACATGAAATAACTTAGAATACAAAATTTTTTATCTGTTCTATAGCACAAAATATACAAGTATTCGAAGTTTGAAAGTGTTTCGGTACCAAAAACACTACATAAAAAAATGTTGCCCGTCAAATCACAAAGATCCAAAAAGTATGTAAATACAAACCAGCATGGTATCAAGTCTTTTGCTTAGTGTCCAGGTTGTAAAAGCATGAAGCAACATAAATTCAACCACTGTACAGAAGTTCCTTTTGAGGCTGTGTGAGCTTAGATTATCTGGACTGTAAGGAAGGATATGGCAAAGGAAAGTGATAAATAAGAAGTTATCTTGAAACTTATCAGAACCACTGCTAAGTAGTAGTTCTAAGAGATAGTTCTGGTGGGTGAGTCTGAGAATGCTCAGGAGAGAGAGGGGGGGGGGGGTGTTTGGGATTTCGGGGGGGGGGGGGAGGAAATGAAGAAAGAACTGAAATGAATGGAATGATATGTATGTGGAGGGTAGGAGGGTGAGAAGGTCAGAAGTCTGGAGTGTAAGGCGAACAAAGTGGAAGGGAGGAAGATAAGGAATTTTGAAAGAAGGCAGAAAGAGCCAATACCTTAAATAAAGCAAAAAAAGAAACAGTCAGGAGTTTAAATAAAAAGAGATAGGGGAAAAGGAATGGAGTCGGGGGGGATGTTCTAAAATAATTTAGAATACCACATGGTTAATCATAAACAAGACACAAACCTCTTAGACCCACATTACTGCCAAAATGGCTGTTTTGCTTATTGAAGATTTATTCACCAATCACCATAAACATTGACTCACCCATTTCTTTCTTTCTTTCTTTCTTTCTATTTCTTTCTTTCTTTCTTTTTCTTTCTTTATTTCTTTCTCTCTTTCTTTCTTTCTTTCTTTCTTTCTTTCTTTCTTTCTTTCTTTCTTTCTTTCTTTCTTTCTTTCTTTCTTTCTTTCTTTCTTCTGTCATCTCACATCTGTCTGTCTTTCTCCCTTTTATATTCACTCTCTTTACTTTTCTTTTTCTCTCTCTTTCTCTCATCTTTTCACTTTCTTCTTTCCTTCATTCTCTCCTCACTTTTTCTCTTTCTCCTTTCTCTCATTCATTCTTATCCACTCTCTCCTCCTTTTTTTTTTTTATCTCCCCCTCTCTCTCTTCATATTCTTCCATTGTTCTATCCTCATATACTCTATGCTTTCTTTCTCTTTCTCTAATACATTCACCCTCTACTACTTTTTTTTCTTTTTTCATTTCAAGTTGGAAAACCAATTGAAGTTCCTTTGATAGAAAATCCAAGCAAAGAGCAGGTTGAAGAAGTCCACAAGATTTATCTGAACAGTCTGTATGAACTTTTTGAAGAATATAAGGGCAAATATGGCATTGATGAGATGAATCACTTGATCTTTGAATAACCTTTTCACATCTTCAAAATCAAAATTCTTTATATATTTTTCTATTTTTTTCTTTGTTGCAATTTCTTAGGTCAGTTATTTTCTTCCATTGTCTGTATAAATTTATTTAGCTCTTTGCTGATTCTTCAGTTTAGAATTTCATCATTTTGGTCTTCATCAGTATAATGGAAATAAATAATTTAACCAGTTCATAGTTTTAGCAAGATTTTGGATTTGTAGAATATTCTTTTCTTTTGTTAATCACATTTTTTTCACATTTTGTTTATTTGTTCAAGAAGATTAGAAGATAAGAAAAGATGGTGGAGAATTAGAATTGGTAGGGACACCCTGCCCTTGACAGCCTTATAAAGCCCTGGGTAAAGCAACCCACAAGTACCAAAGTGCATTGCCACAGAAAGATGCAACATTAATTGATTAGCATTGGAGTCATGGGCAATGACTCAGTGTGCTCAAGTCTTAAATTGGATCTGTATAGAGGGTAAACTAAATGCTTTGCAGTATTTAAGTTCTGAATTCAAATACTGCCAGGGTCAATGTCACAACCATTCTGTTAGATATTTGAGTAAGACATTTAACTCCATGTTTTTATTTATCTACCTGTCAGATAAAAATACCAGATTTGTTTTGTAATGCTATTCACAATAGCTTTGCATCCTACCCATGTTAGAATCAAATTAAAGTCTCATCTGTTTACTGTATTGATTCCAAGCTAAGCATTTACTTTATATATCTCTGTGATTCTTTTATAGGATGTTTCTCTTATATCTAAATTTATATAACTGCTTCATGCATGCAATAATTTTGTTAGCATGATAAACAAATGTGTCTGTCTTCAACTGTTTTCAAATTGTTTTGTTTTTTACAAATTCACACCAGACGAAAAGGCAGGCTAAAATCAGGACCGACTTGATTATGATTAATACAATAAAAGTCTTCAAATTGTAGTTTCAAGCAGGTACAGAGGTTCCAGAGGTTAACAGTACCATTCTTTAAACTTGCAGATTCTCTTGTTAAATGTATTTTTCATTCCATGTCTTCTAAAGTTTGCTAAATTTGATTTTGAGTAGGTTAAAATGGAAATTAGAAAGATGTGCTTCATTTTGTAACTACTTTAACAAAAACTTTTGATGAAATTTGAAACCAATATTACAAGATTTGAATCATTTTTTTGAAATCTATTGTAAATGAATATAAATATATGTAAATGAATATTAAAAAAAAAGTTAAAATAATGGTAGAACCTTTGTATTCTATTTCTGCTGAACTGCTTTCATCAGTAATAATTTTGTTTTATTAATTCGAGTTTTTATTGGAAATGACTTTGAATCTAAGAACAGTGTTCACATTTAATGAGAACCAACACAGTTTTCTATAATTAAATTAAATTAGAAGGATTCTCTTTAATTCTGCTTACATATGCAACAAACTTTACAGACAAAATGCAGATTTCTCTCATTTTTCCATATGCATTTATTAATAGTTTTTATTTCATTTTTATCAAAGACTTGATTTACTTCATTTAAGATAATTCAAAATTTGTGAATATCAATTAAAGTTGTTAAAAGCATTAAATTTGCAAATACAAAAAATTATATTTTTATGTTAAAATATAACGAGAGATTGATTATTTTTAATTTACATGTTATTATTGTATTGTCCATTTTGTCTGGTAACCCAATTATATTCTTCACAAATATACTTCCTTTTTAATCATTTCATGTCCATATTTTCTGGAAACTGCTACAAAACTTTATTTTCATTTAATTGATCATCTCATGACCATTGTAGCATTAATATTCACATGTAGCATTAATATTCACATGTAGCTATTGTATGTGTTTCATTGTTAATAATTTCACCTTTCAAAAATTGTATTTCAGAGTAGTACTACTACTGTTTTCACTTTCTCACTTCAGGTGTTAATTAACCTATTAATTAATTAACATTTCTGAGTTGTTGCCCCTTTGCTGCAACCAGATTAATTTTTACATGAGTCACTAAGCTTATATAGTCTTCTCATTTCAAATGTAATTTTAGTTGAAAATATTTTGCTTACTCTATTAAGTATACAGTACTCATTTAAATATTTTGTATGGTTGGCATCATTCTAAGTAAAGATGTTAAGATGCTATGTTAACTCATGTACTTTTCTTTTACATCTGTATAATGATTTTCTATCACTAGATTGGTAAACACTGGAGGAGGCTATGCTTATGAGGTTTAAAAAGACTGAGACATACCTAGATTTACCATCTGCATGCCAAAGTCCAGATCCAGTTAATGTTAGTTCTTAAATTAATGTTTCCATCTCCTCATTGCATACAAATTCTAATTTTGATTGACTAAAATTTAATCAATACATACAAATATTGTTGCTTTAAACATGTTTTATCTCTTAGTGGGTTAAGGGATAAATATAAATTTTATTGTTAATCATAATAGTTTTAATGTGGATTAAATTTTGTCGCCGTTTACAAAAGGGAAAGATATATTAATCAAAAGTAATGAAATATATTTTACAAAGTTGAAATAATTTCTGAACGAGGGCTAAACTGACAATGATTTCAAAGAAATTGGAAGTACCAGTACTATCTGAAAATGTGTATTTTGAAATGTCATTCTTTAGAATTTTCATGGAGTGTGGGCAACATCATATCTATTTTTCTGTTATACACATTTGTGAATTCCATGTGACAAAGGAAGCTATGTATTTAGATTTAACACAGAATAGGCTGTTGTATATGCCAACCATCACACAGAGTCCAAAATTACATTGTGAATCCAGATCCAATGATACAATAGATCACGAAGATTAATGAACTGAAGTCTGAGGTTGACTCGGATTAATCAGTTGTCTATTCCTGATTGGTGACCTGAGGCCAAGCTTGATGATTTGGTATTTCTTCCTGGTTGGTGGAATGTGGTCTGAGACTGAACTAGATGATCTAGTACCTATTCAAGGCAGCAAGCTGGCAGAATTGTTAGCACACTGAGCAAAATGCTTAGCAATATTTCGTTTGTCTTTACATTCTGAGTTCAAATTCTGCCTACCTACCTACCTACCTACCTACCTACCTACCTACCTACCTACCTGCCTACTTACCTACCTACCTACCTACCTACCTACCAACCAACCAACCAACTAAACAACCAACCAACCAGAAGGGACACACCTAAATATTTACACCTGCGTACAAAGGAATCTAGTTGGTTTGGCTGCCAGCATTTCAAAAATTAAAGTTTATCAAAAATTTTAAAATTTGGCACAATAATATACTTTTCCAAGCTGAATTATTGGAGTTATTTCACTTTTTCCAGAAAAATGTTTTTAAAAAGTTATAGAGGTTTAAAGTTTGATCATTTCCACCCAGTCAGGAAACAAGATTTGGAAGCTGTCATTTTGTGCATGACTGCAAATTTTGTTGTCAATATTTGTAAACAACACGTGTTTTGTAGTTTGAAGCATTCAATATGCATTTAATGCGATAGCAAGAACTTAGAAAGATTTATCTAAAAAACAATATTTAGCTGTTATTTTTAGCATACCTCACAACCATCTCAGTGACAAAAAGAAAAGTAAACAAATAGTTTTAAGCATTCAAAATGTATTTAATGCAAATGTAATGAACAACACGTTACATGCGATAAGCACATTACAATTTTTCCCCACAAATGGTTTCAATGCGGTTTTAACAGAAAGATTTGGAAGAATTATATGAAAGTTCTCTGATAATTTTCTTTTAGGTAAATAAATGTTTATGTTAATTTAAAAATTTGGCCATAAAATCTTATAAAATGACAATGTTCTAAAAGATGTACATGTTTATATATTATATGTGAAAATAAAAGAGCGAACAAAATATGCTTAAAAAACAAACATTTAAGCATGCAATAAGCTATACATTACAAAATATTTTAAAAATTAAAAACGAAAGTTAGAAATACATTCAATCAGTTTCTCAAACAAATCACAGTTTTCGTATCTCCTACACCACATAAATTCACAGAGATATGAATCTACAATAGAACGGTGAGTGCCACAGTGTCGTTTATTACCTCGTTTCACAGAGACCCACATACTCTCGACTTGTTGAGTGTGGGTACCATCTTTCGGGTTACCAATAAAAAGAAAGAGTAAACAACATGTCTTTTGGAGTTTTAAGCATTTAATATGCATTTAATGTGATAGTATGAACTTAAGAGATTTATCTAAAAACAAGATAGCACATTACAAATTAAATATTTTTCAACGATGAACATTTTGTTGATCAGTTCATTGAAAACAAAAGTTTAAAATGCATTCAATCAATTTCTTGAACAAATCACAATTTTCATATCTCCTGCGCTACATAGATTCACATGCTCAATTGTCAACAGAAGTAAAACAAGTGGTTTCAATATATTTGTCAACATGTGCTTTCTCACGGACAAAAGAGTTCTCATGTTCTGCTTGTTACTATGGAAACCAGCATGAATGTGTCTATGGCTTATGATTGGCGAAAATTACCAAAATTTTCAAACTTTAATTGCTAATAACCCTTTATTTATTGATTTATAGCGAAAATGATTTTCACGTCCTTCATTAGCCAATAAAAGTGTATCATTACACCGAATATGAAATCAATTCGAACAGAATTGATGCTGGCAGCCAAACCGACTAGACCTGAGTTCTACATACAAGAATAAATTCTAGACAATAGCATAACCTCAAATTTAATCGATAAAAATTTCTCCAAAACACCTTTCCATACCAATCCATCCTAAAACCTAATTACCACTCTGCTGAAACCCACACACCTGAGGAAGACTTTTTCTCAACAGGGAGTATATAAAGGGGAGAATTTACGAAAAAAACAACAACAGACGAGGACAGGTGGTGTGAACAACAAAAGGATGTATTAGTTTAACGCTCGGAAATAGAGAAAGTCTTTAACGTTTCGAGCTATGCTCTTCAACAGAAAGAATAAAGAGAAAAACAAGGAGAAAAACACAGTCAAGATTAACTTCAATGCATTGCAGTCCAACAATGGCTTAATTGGCTGAAACTTCGAAGTCACTGTCAATAGTTTTCTTGTTTAAAAATAATAGAAATAGCGCAGTTTCATCAAATTGTATTCTTGCTGTTGTATATTGCCTCCTTCAGCAATAATTTTCTTCAGCTGCTCAGTATAATTAGCAAGAGCCTCTGTGTCATTGCTGGTAGCTTCACCAGTCATTTCGGTGTTTGTGCATTTAAACACATATAGATACATAACCATCTGCATATTGGGTCATCTCATAAATAATGCAGTTTTTTTATACTTATTTTTTTTTTTCAAAATTAAGATAAACAAAATTCTTTTTTAATCTAAAATATACTCTCCTTCATTTTCTACAATGCGCTTCCATCTGTCTGGTAAGACTTGCGAGGCCCCTCTTCCAAAATTCACTTCTCCATGATGAAAAATACTCCTCCAGTACTGTTCTGACCTCGCCTACAGAATTCATATTTTTTCTGTCCAAGAGATTTGAAAGACTGGAATAAATGATAATTAGATGGGGCGATGTCCGGCGAATATGGTGGGTGGGACATCATTTCCCATTCAAACTGCTCCAGCCTTTGGAATGTCATCCTCACTGTATGTAGCCAAGTATTATCCTGATAGAAGAACACCTTTCATCTTGAAACCAAAGATAGTTGTTTTTCTTCTAGCATTGACTTCAGCCATTCAATCTGCTCACAATAGATCTCCTTTGTTATTGTTTGGTTTGGGTTTAAAAGTTCAAAGTGGACTAAACCTTTCGTATCCTGCCAAACAGGTAACAACACCTTATGTGGATGAAGACCTTCTTTAGCCTGGGGTGTTGGTGCTTCTCCTTTCCTACCTACTGTCTTCAGCACTTGACATTTTTATAGAGAACCCATTTTTCATCACCAGTCACTATTTTGTCCCCCCAAATAAGGTTCATTCATGAGACATGACAGCAAAGAAGTGCACACATTCACTCTCTGCGCGTGATTAGATTTGGAAAGTTTGTGAGGAACCCATTGACCCAATTTTCTGACTTTTCTTATGGCATGCAGGTGTCGATGAATGGTTTAATGACCAAATCTAAACTTCTCTGCTAGTTCCTCAACAGTTACAATGAGATTTTGTTCCACCAGGGTTTGCAGGATCTCCTAGTTAAGTTAAGCAGATCTTCCAGGATGAGGCTCATCTACTGGGTTGTAGTTTCTGGCTTGGAATTTCTGGAATTGTTTATCTTGCACACCACATTTGATGCTTCTTATGTTCAACTTTTCTCTCAGGGTGCTTACACTCTGTCATGTGTGCACACTGACATTACACATCCAGTGGATCATACTAGCTTCATTTCTTTCAAGCCTATGCATGTTC
>NC_142930.1:138266820-138295776 GCF_046866305.1 Octopus bimaculoides
CAACGTTTCAGCTGATATACCCTCCAGCCTTCATCAGGTTTGAAATTTCCCCAAGACACCTGATGAAGGCTGGAGGATATATCAACCAATACATTGTGTTAACAAACAAGATGAGGATAAATATCCGTCAATTGTAAATAATGTAAATAATGAACAGAATTTTCTTGTATAAATGTAAAAATAGATGAAATCGGGGACTGTTAAAGCCAATAGACTCAAAAGACTCACTACAACAGTTCTAGCTTGTGCCAATGGGACTAGCATCTCTGTTAATTTTCATGAAAAAGAAAATTACTGATAAAAAAAAACAAAAAAAAAAAAAACTACCAAATGGAATTCATGTCGTTTTTTGACCTATGTGTTAAAAGGATGAAGAAGATGTCTGGTTGGAAAAAGTGAGGTCCAAGCATTTTGGTGGCTGGCTATGAAAAAAATCACTGCTCCTATGGGATTAATTTAATGCTCACTGATCTGAAAACATCAAAATGCTAGCAAAGAGGATAAACACACAGCTGGCAGTAATTTCTGGTGGTCTGACATCCCAGTTACAGCTACTGGATGTCAACATTTATAAGTCCTTTCAGAATTACATGAAGGAGCAATAGAATAAATTGATGCCAAAGGAGAATCATGACTTCTTACCAACTGGAAGACAAATACATAACAAAAACACCAGGACTTACAAATATATATAACATACAGAAAATTGCATTACTGGGCACTGCACACATCCTATGCAAAACACTGTCAATACAGTAACCATAAGAGCATCACAGCAAACCACAGCACATACCCAAGGCACACAGAGCTGCACTCGGTAGTGAAGTGAAAGCACGTTATAAAAATAAAACTACAGAACAATAATAATAATAATGGCTTGAAGATAGAGAAAGAAGCACTTATATGTGCAGGAGAAGAACAAGCATTGGGGACAAATTATGTGAATTGCAGAACTGATAAAACAACTGCGAGTAACAAATGCAAAATTTGTGGTGAGAGGAGTGAAACAGTGTGGCAGTGTTAGTGAACATATGAAATTGGCACAATGTGAATACATAAGTGACATCACAAAATAGTAAGAATGACCCATTGGAGCTTTGTAGAAATAATGGCCTTGAAAGATCAAAGATGTGGCATTACCAAATAATAATAATAATAATAATAATAAGGCCTGAGAATGAGGATTGCAAAAAAGCATGTGAGATGCAATGATTCAGTGTGATAATAAAATTAAACATTGAAAATCTGTCATTGTTGCAGTGAAGAGAATAGAAAAAAAAATAACATGCCTGATAGCATGTGTAGCATGTTCTGGTGACAACAGGATTGAAGAGAAGAGAAAAAGTTAACAGTTATGATGAATTGAAGTGGAAAATACACAGGTTGTGGGCAATGAATGAAGGAGACATGATGCCAGAAGCAATTGGTGCCCTTGGAAGTATCAGTCCCCAATTACCAACTTGACATGAAAAGATTGGAATCATCATTGCTTGGAACTGCAAGAGTCCTCCGCAGAGTTCTTGCAGTATGGTCAGTAAACAAGTGTCACCTTAGTTTGTTGGCTGAGGACAGCTGACACTTTCCAGCAAAATAAAGTTGAGATTATTATTTTTAATAATAATATTAATAATAATAATAATAATAATAATAAGGTCTGAAATTTGGGGGAGGGGGATAGTTGACTATATCAACCGCAATGTTTCACTGGTATTTATTTATCAACCCTGAAAGGATGAAAGTCGACCTTGGCAGAAATATTAATAATAATAATAATAATAATAATAATAATAATAATAGTAATCATAATAATAATAATAATTATAATAATAATATATGTGGTGTTATTTCATCTTTTCTGAAATTCAGTCTTCTGCTAAGTGAGCTTATAATGACCATAAATTTCAATTTGTTTCCATTTGATTTTAGCTTTGCCAAGTCCAGTTGTTGGTGTTCTCTCTGTACCATTCAACTGTAAAAGAAGAAATGTAAACATTCAATTTCAACTGTAGACCATTTCATAAATTAATTTGGAAAATATATGTCTATAGTTTAAGAATCATATTTTTGAAATTATATATTATAAGTCTTTTTCATGTTATCTTTTATCTTTTATTTGTTTCTGGTATTGGATTGTGGCCATGCTTAGGCATCACCTTGAAGGGTTTAGCAGTAAAAAAAAAAAAAAAAAAAAAAAAAAATATATATATATATATATATATATATATATATATATATATATATATATATATATATATATATATACATACATATATATATACATACATACATACATACATACATACATACATACATACATACATATATATATATATATATATATATATATATATATATATATATATATATATATATATATATTATTTTGCTTAAAAGAGTTCCAACACTGTCTGTTTTTTATGTTTTATTTATATTCCTGCAGAACTAATGTGGGGTATAGAATATGGAATATACAATATATAATATGATATACAATATACAATATAAAATAAAATAAAATAAGAATGGATGGCACCATGAAAGAAAGTATTGAATGTAGATGAAATATTGAGTGTTCAATATAAAGGATCAAATATATAAATATATAAATATAAATATATATATATAAAGGCGACTCGAGTTTCAGGGCTATTTCCCTTCGTCATGGCCGGTATGACAGACTTTAACAGTTTGGCAAAAGAGACCGATAGAATAAGTACTAGGCTTACAAAGAATAAGCTCTGGGGTCGATTTGCTCGACTAAAGGTGGTGCTCCAGCATGGCCACAGTCAAATGACTGAAGCAAGTAAAAGAGTAAAAGATATATATATATATATATATATATATATATATACAATTAATAAAAAGAAAATAAAGAACAAACACAACATGAAAAAAAACAACAATGTGAGGACGTGGTACATGCAAAGTATTAGCAGATGCTCAAGGAAGGAAAGAAAGGTAGTTTTACATTTTGAGCAAAGCTCTTCGTCAGAAACAGGAGACGGAGGAAAGTCCAAGAGAAAAGGAAGACGGAGGAAAAAAATCACCACTGATCCACATGTGGATGAGAGTGTATATGATTATGCATGTGTGTTTAGCCCTGAAAGGCTCTGAAGTAGTGCATCCTGAAGAAAAACGAATGTAATTTTCAAAATCTACATCTCAAAGAGAAGGTTGTCCATAAATGATAATAGTAAAATAGAATTTGTTGTGAGGAATAGCTTTTAGATTGACAAATCTCCCAGTCACTATTTGTCACCATCAAGCTCTCTCTCTTTTACACCTTTTCCTCCCTTTATATATTTACCACACTTTTTATCACTCTCTCTCTCTGTATATGCATTATCTCTCATGCATGCTGCTCTCCCTCTCTCTCTTTATATGACAAATTGCTTTCATTTTGTTTAAAACATAATCTTCATTTTATGATACACAGCTATTATGCATAAAATGCTAACTTTCAAACCCTGTTTTCTAATCAGATAAAAATGATGAAACTTTAAACCTCTGTAACATTTTTCTAACATTTTTCCTGGAATAAACAAACCACAAAATTGTATTCAGCACAAAATATACACCAATATATCAAATTTGAAGGTTTTTCACTTAATTTTGAAATATCAAAATCTGTGACAGCAAAGTGTTATTCAGGCACTCAGCTATGAGTCCACTGTATCTTATAGCAAAAACAACTGTAAGCTAACGAAGTTCATAAGATAATCATTTATTGCTTTATTAATTAAGGCTACCATTAGTTTCATGTAAAGAAAAATGTCTGAAAATCTTAATAATTTTTCAAGCCAATCATATGGAGGAATGGTGTTTGCCTCCATTTTGGATGAAAACACAAAACATCTCATGTAATCTCTCAGGAGTTCACAATAAGTCTCATAAAGAAAACAATAAATCAAGGGGTACTACTCTTGGATGACACCTTTTGAGTGATTGTCTCCCTTGGGTTTGACTTTTTGGGGAAAAAAACTGCATTGGAATGGTGAATTTCTTTGCATTATATTATATTATATTCTGAGTACATGTGATGTTTGTGTGTTTGTATACCAAGGGAATTCAGCAGGTGTTATGTTTCTTCCATGTGTGGAGTTTGTGTGTTGTGTATATTCAATGTTCCCATTCAGGAAAAGAACCTATCCTGGTGGGGTTGGTGGCATAGGAGGTGATTCTTCTTTGAAGTGTCGGAGTGTGAAATATTGCTTGTGTATGCAGGGAGAGAAGGTTTCATCCCTAATATTTAAAATGTTATCTGTTAACTGTATGATGTTTAGCTTTAACAATGACGCTCCATGTTATGTGGGAGTTATTTGCTCCTCTTTCTTTCAATGTATATATTATATTGGATAAGGATGCTGCATGTCTTTTATTTTTGTCCCACTTGAAAGGTATCATATAAAAGTAGTACCTCTTGATTTATTGTTTTCTTTACAAGACTTTTTGTGAACCCTCAAGACATTTCACATCTCCATTTTTTAAATTTTCTTTTGAATGTTTATAAACCAAGTTTTATATTTAGACCTATTATTTTATGGCTATTAATATTCACAAAAAATACTAGGCAATGAATCAGTAATTCATTGGATATTACTACTATCCCTTAATGAGGCTATTTTAACCTCTAATTGAATGTGTGTATGTGTGTGTGTATATATATATATATATATATATATATATATATATATATATATATATAATTTTGTTTAAAAGAGTTCCAACATTGTCTGTTTTTTATGCTTTATTTATATTCCTGCAAAACCAATGTGGGATATAGAATATGGAATATACAATATATAATATAATATACAATATATAATATAAAATAAAAATAGATGGTACAATGAAATAAAGTATTGAATGTCTTATTGAATATATGGAATATGTCTTATTGAATAGATGAAATATTGAGTGTTCAATATAAAAGATTAAATATATAAAGGTGAATACGTATTTTCTATACCTTGTGGTATTTCATCATGGCCGGTATGACAGGTTAAAGTCTGTCATACCGGCCATGATGAAATACCACAAGGTATAGAAAATACGTATTCGCCTTTATATATTTAATCCTTTATATTGAACACTCAATATTTCATCTATTCAATAAGACATATTCTATATATTCAATAAGACATTCAATACTTTATTTCATTGTACCATCCATTTTTATTTTATATTATATATTGTATATTATATTATATATTGTATATTCCATATTCTATATCCCACATTGGTTTTGCAGGAATATAAATATAAAAAACAGACAATGTTGGAACTCTTTTAAACAGAATAATATATTCCTCTATACACAATCATACAAAACCCCTTTTTTGTATTTATTTTTACTCTCATATATATATATATATATATATATATATATATATATATATATATATATATATACATATATATATATGTGTGTGTGTGTGTGTGTGTGTGTGTGTGTGTGTATGATTAATAGCAACACAGAAGAGATATTAATATCAAAAGGTAATCTTTATGTCCAACTTAATGTGAAAGCTTTACTAGAACACTGAATACTGCATTATTTACCTAGAGAGGACTTCTCATATGGACTTGTGCATAAAACTATAAAGCTGTGTGTTTGTACACACACACACACACACACATATATATATATATATATATATATATATATATATATATATATATAGTTTATTGTTCTGTAGTATGTTGGATCAACAAAAAGAGTACTCTATCCAGTGAAAGATAAATATCATTTAATATACACAATTTAAAAAGAGCTACTTATAGGCTCAGTGCATACTGTTTGACCTATTTGAAAACTAGTACGCTGGTCCATGAGAAAACATGAGAAAAAATGGTAAGAAAAAGGTGAAGAAGCTTGATCAAAAAAGTGGAATGAGAAGAAAGAAAAGAAAAGTAAGAAAACCAAGATATTAACACCGTTTGTTTGTAAAAATCATAATTAATCTAGCTGGTGTGGAATATGTAAAAAGAATAGCGGTTTATGGCATGAAAGATGTCATAACAATATAAAAATGATTGTTCCAACAAAAACAAAGCAAAACTATCCTATTCATGTCAACACAAGAAAAAAATGCATGTAAAACAATAAGAGTAAAGACTCACTTGTTTTTTCAATTCCAGTTTGCCAGGGAACTTCCGTCTTCCATCCAGTTTGAAGTATTTTATTAAAATTAATATTGTACTGATTATCATTAAAAACTCGATCTTTTACATATTCAATGTGTTCCATAATAGCATCTTCACTGGTAACATTTTTAATCTAAAAATTCAAAAATCATTTACTATAATTAAAAATATATACAAAAAACTCTTGACATTTGATGTTTCAAGGATATGGAAAAAACAAGTTAACCGATTAAAACTTCACATTATTTTTTCTTTTGATCCTTGGTGGGTGGAAAGGCAAAGTTGACCCTAGCAGGATTTGAACTTACAAAATAAAGAGCCATGATTAACAGGTATTTTTGTCAAATACTCATCTAATCCTACCTTTCCATCATCTTTATTATTTAATTATCATCCTCAACCAACATTCCTGTGCTACTTAAGTTTTTATGTCTACTAATGTTATCAAATCAATCCTTGTGCTAGTCGTTTCGCCAGTTGTTTTGCAAATATACACAAGGTGTAACAATTATGAACTGATATTATCACCTTCATCAACATCATTATCATTTGACATTCACTTTCCAAGATATGAGACAGTTCTTTATTGAACCTATTGCCTCTTAGACATGTCAGAGGGCCATATCACACTTGTACATTTTAGTTTTGTCTTAGTTTCTACACTTGTATGCATTTCTTATCACTAGTCACTTTACAGAGTGTATTGGATGTAAAAGGGATTGTCAAGCTCCCAACTAGATTGGGGGGTCATTCACTAAGCATTTTACAAAGCGCACTGTGTGCATTTTATCAGTGCACCTGTACTAGTAAATGAGATCTGTCTTGTATACTGTAAGATTAAAATGTCCTAGCATTCCAATAAATGCTTAAAATTGCTTTGATGTAAAGTAATTTCTCTGAAGCTCAGAAGCTAGGATGTTAATGTGATTACATGTTCATGTGTTCAAAGCTTGTAGCAACTATTGTGTTATGTCACTAGATACAATACCTAATCTCTACTTGCCAAAGTCTGCCTGGCTGACAACATACTCCACTTTGGAGAGTAAAAAGGAGAGCCAGCTATGAAGACAATTCTTTTTAAATACCCAGAATCTGTAATAGCCATCGTATCTATATTTTTATTGAACAATGGATAATAACAAGAACATACATATATATTAATACTTACTTTTTTTACTAGAAGTTTTGCCAGCTCTAGAATGGAAATTGAAAATTCACTGCCAATGTTGTAAATTTCTCCATGTTTACCCTTATGGATAAGAGTGTCAATAGCATTGACAATATCACTGACATTGATGAAATTTCGTACTTTTTGCCCATCTCCATGAATGGTGCTGAAAAGAAACAATGAGAAATATAAATAGATAACTTTTAGATAGTTTAGTATTTCATTTGACTGCTTACCTAACCACCAATTGTTGATCACTTACTATAACATAGCTTAATATGTAATATGAGGATGGATCTTTTTTTTTATGTCTGAAAGGCCACATTAAGTTAAGTGTAAAAGGTTACATTAAAAAGACAATCTTAGTAAATATATGGAAAATGCAATTACACTTATGAAAATATAAATATTAATCTAAACTGACATTTTCATGACATATTAAAAATTTAAACATTAAAATAAATACAATACAATGCAAATATATATAAAAAAACCCCAGATTTATGCAAAATCCTGACTTCTTCCAGAATACAGCACTTAAGGGCTTCAAAGGTAGCAGGTAGCAGGTCTACAATATTGATTATCTCTTTCTTATCAAGTCTGATATAACAATTTCAATAAGGAAATTGAAGGTGTTCTTTTAGTCTTATTAAGACTATTAATTCATTGGATCACTGTCAAAGATTTTGTTTACCAGAAGGGTTGGTGTTGTTTAACACCCAAGTCAGCCTTGATTGAAGGACATCCAAGTTGTGACCATCCCACTAGTTTTCAATACATAGTATATGCAGTGTTACATTATCTAACATGCACTTTTTAAGACTCTAGGGTCTGATTAGAGGGAAACTAAGAGGCCTCTATGTGCAGTTTACCTGCTGGCAAAATCTCCTTTAAACTACACACTCTCATCTTAAAGAACAAAACAAATTGAATGACGTAGTTTTAGATACATATGTATGCTTGAATAAAATATGGGGTGGTTGTAGCTTGACCGGTATTAATCTCTTTGATAGAGTTGACCAGGGTTTCAACAATAATTACAATATCTGACAGCTACTTGTCACTTATATGTTTAATGGTTATTTTTCTATAGAGTAAAATATGGAATCCAACAAAACACTGACAAGAACCAACCAATAGGAAAGTTGAAAGTAAGTAAAGATTTTATTTGCTGTGAGGAGTGCACAGTCTGATATCTCAGATCTTGTCCTTATCAAAGAATCAAGAAAAGAGAAACAAGGAAGGAAGGAATAGGCTTAAAATGTTAGAATCTGCCATACTCTTCATAGCAAATGAAAAACTTAACTATATTTATAAATTGTTGAGGGTAAGTAATCTTTTCATTTGAAACATTTAGAAATGTTAAAAATGAGTTATAAATAAGATCAAATGGCTGAGCTAGGAACTGAACCAGTGTTGTGAATTTGGTGTGGAGTTTATTGGCACACAGAAGGGCATGGGTTTTTCTCCTTCAGGTATCTCATAATTATTTTAAATCCTAAGTTAAGCAAAGTCAGTACTGGGTGACTGGTTTGTTAGCAGTTGAGCAACTGCTCTATCTGGACATTATGAATTACTGTTAGCAGTACCTGATGACAGTTAGTAGAACTTGATGTCTATTCTCTCAGTACCCAATAAATCACTGTATCAGTACCTGATGACTGTGGTAGCAGTAATTGATGTCCACCTTCTTAGTACCCCCATAACTACTGTGTCGGCACCTGGTAACTGTGTTAGCACCTGATGACTATTTCAGCACCAGTGACCATGTTAGAAGTACCTGATGACATACTGTGTTAGTAAATAGTGACTGCATTAATAGTACCTGATGACTACATTTTTGGTACTAGTTGAAGCACTGTGTCAGTATCTGATGATTGCTCTGTCACTACCAGATAAGCACACCTTTGATAACTTATGAATTACTGTGTCAGCACCCAATGGTTTTGTTAGCAGAAGATGGATGGCTGCTGTCTAAAAATGCACTTTTCACCTGAGTTTTCATTTATAGCCAACCTGTGGGTATTTTTTTACCTAAATCTCAAGAATATTGATTAATAGTTTATATAGCAATATTTATAGGGCTTTTGTTGGTAGGTCCTATCATGTGTAGGGCCAATAGCTATAGGAACTATATGTTGATCATGCATTTGCACATGCTTGTGCAGGTAGATGTATGGTTAACACATATGTGCAGGCCTGGATAAAATATTTTTGTGAGCACCTCAAAGTGGTTGTTCAACTGACTGGCTAGAAATTACATCCAAAGCTCCCTCACATCCTACTGTCTAAAAAAGCAAACAGTACATTGGATAACGTAGTTATTGAGTAAGAAGGCAGGATTCTCAAGGCTAGAATGCCTCTGATCAAATGTCTGTTTAGTGAGGGTTAAACAATAAAGAAAATATAAAGAAAAATCCAACTAACCATTTTTCATTTTGCAGAAGTAGAGAGATAAATCGTGGTACAACCTATTTGAAATAAACACATGATTAAACATTACATCTGTGTTTAGCTTCAACACAAGGAATAATAACTTAGACAAAACATCAAAAGCAAACAAGTTTGAAAACATTTTCTCACAAATTCTTTCTTAAATACTTTTATTTTTAGAGAGACAGCATCTACTATAATTTGATGGCTTATAAAGGATACTTCCCCACCCCAAAGTCTCAGAAAACCAGCTTGTATCTTGTAAATACAATTACAAAGTTTAAGTGACTGGCAAGTGGTGATTCAAGAAATGGGCCTGCTAAAATTATGACATGTCTTATAAGCCTTATGAAGACTAACTTAAATATTATATACCATAGTGTGGGAGACAGAATTGGTTATCAATACAGATTATCTTTACTGGTGCAGGCATAGATTAGTAGTTGATAAGTTCTCTTTCCAGCCACATAGTTTCAGGTTCAGGGACACTGAAACCCAGAGTTTCATGTAACAGATCATCAGACAGTTGTTAGACATTAGAACAATGTAATAGTCTTATAAATATTTACAAGTATCCATATACTCTTTTACTCTTTTACTTGTTCCAGTCATTTGACTGCGGCCATGCTGGAGCACCACCTTTAGTCGAGCAAATTGACCCCAGGACTTATTCTTTGGAAGCCTAGTACTTATTCTATCAGTCTGTTTTGCCGAACCGCTAAGTTACGGGGGCATAAACACACCAGCGTCGGTTGTCAAGCGATGTTGGGGGGCAAACACAGACACACAAACATATACACACACATACACATACACATACACATACATATATACACATATACGACGGGCTTCTTTCAGTTTCTGTCTACCAAATCCACTCACAAGGCTTTGGTTGGCCCGAGGCTATAGTAGAGACACATGCCCAAGGTGCCACACAGTGGGACTGAACCCAGAACCATGTGGTTGGTAAGAAAGCTACTTACCACACAGCCACTCCCGCGCCACATCTATATGCACATACACACATACATACAGGAAAATTGCATTTTCTAAATCTGGATTTTGTAATACGGCGCTGCCTTTTTATTGTTGCTTCATCAGATGATAGTTTGGAAACACGCTTACTAATGAATGCTATTAACTAATTGATGGGAGATGGTTAGAGCACCAGACGTTGTAGGAAGGGTCCTCATTTGGTTTGTGGAAAGGTTTATATCTGCCTGTACTAACGTAATTAATGTAATTACATTCTTTAAGATTAGCACTGACTAACAGTAGTTTTTAGGTTCAGTTAACTAAATATTTTGCATCGTTTTCTTTTTATTATAGCTGTATCGTGATAATTCTTATTATGTACGACGTCGTCTCCTTCATTGGACACGAAACTCGGCTTGCGAAGACCTGTTGGGGCAAGCGAAAGCGAAATCGTGATGAAAACCTGTGCCCAGCGTCGCATTTCTGGCACTTGTGCCCATGGCACCTGTAAAGACTTTCGAGCGAGATTGTTGCCAGTGCCGCTGGACTGGCTCTTGTGCAGGTGGCACATAGAATACACCGTTTCGAGCGTGGCCGTTGCCATTACCGCCTGACTGGCCTTCGTGCCGGTGGCATGTAAAAGCACCCACTACACTCTTGGAGTGATTGCCGTTAGGAAGTGCATCCAGCTGTAGAAACTCTGCCAAATCAGATTGGAGCCTGGTGTAACCATCTGGTTCACCAGTCCTCAGTCAAATCGTCCAACCCATGCTAGCATGGAAAGCGGACGTTAAACGATGATAAACTGATCGTTAAACTGAATAACCATTACTAGAATGCCTTTCATCATGGATCTACTTGATTAGTGCTAACTTGAAGCTAAAGAACAGTAACATGAACACAAAAAGAAAGCACAAACACTAAAGTAACCTTAAATGTTGATGGAATATTTTTAACTTACCTTGTCAGGGTATTGGTGAGGTCCATATATGTTGTTGGCACGGATCATAATCACAGGTAACTGTTAATAAGGAAAGTGAGAAATATTCATAATTGCAGGTAACAGCAGGTGAAGGAGCAGGAAAGAGTTATGATCATAGATAATTTATGGGGGTAGGTGAGAAACAATCATGTTCGTTTGTTTTACATTTGTTTTTTCATACTAGCATAGTTTAGATGAATATATATGTATATATATTATTGAGACATTGATTTATACCTCAGTAATATATATACATATATATTCATCTAAAACACAGAACAACTAACTACTGTTACAGCAAGGAAGTAGAGATGCTTTTGGATAATTTAGAAAATTCCAAACTGTTTAATTAAGAATTATGAGACAAATGCGAAAAAATAAACAAAACAACTCCGGCTCACATCGAATGATTTAGGTAGTAAATTCCTGAAAACACCATTGTAATGCCTGCAAGTTATGCCTTTTGATACCTAACTGCTTAAGACTAGCCTTCATTCTATGAAACAACCTTTTAAAATTATGTAAATGATTTCTGTTGCATCAAAATTTCACAGTAATCCACGTTTCAACTTAAGCCAAACAGTTTCAAATGCTACAGTGTCACGAACAAAAAATGGATATATATATATGCAAAGGCATGTAGTGTATTGCTCCAGTTCACTCAGCTGTAGAATGAGTTGTGACGTCACTGGTGCCAAGAAGACTTTTGGAAATATCCTGTGCGTGAGAAGACCCGGCAAGCGAAGTGAGACCAAAATCCAAGGCCTCTGCCAGGGATGTAGCCAGCCCGCTTACGCGTAACATTCCTTCATTGGACACTAAACTTCGCTTGCGAAGACATGGTGAGGCAAGTGAAATGGGGATCGAACTAAATTTGTAGGAACACTAAACTCGGCTTGCGAAGACCTGTTGGGGCAAGCGAAAGCGAAATCGTGATGGCACCTGTACCAGTGGAGCACTAAGAGCACTGTCTGAACGCGATCGTTGCCAGAGCAGCTGTCTGACTTCCGTGCCGGTGGCACGTAAATAGCACCAGCGTGATCGTTACCAACGTCGCCTTCCTGGCACTTGTGCCAGTGGCACATGAAAAGACATTCGTGCGGGATCGTTGCCAGTGCCACCGAACTGGCTCCTGTGCAGGTGGCACGTAAAATACACCATTTCGAGCGTGGCCGTCGCCAGTACCGCCTGACTGGCCTTCGTGCCGGTGGCACGTAAAACACCCACTACACTCTCGGAATGGTTGGCGTTAGGAAGGGCATCCAGCTGTAGAAACTCTGCCAAATCAGATTGGAGTCCTCAGTCAAGTCGTCCAACCCATTCTAGCATGGAAAGCGTTGCCAGTGCCGCTGGACTGACTCTTGTGCAGCTGGCATGTAAAAAACACCATTTGAGCATGACTGTTGTCAGTACTGACAGACTAGCACTCGTGCCGGTGGCACGTAAAAGCACCTACTACAATCTTGGAGTGGTTGGCGTTAGGAAGGGCATCCAGCTGTAGAAACTCTGCCAGATCAGATTGGAGCCTGGTGCAGCCTTCTGGCTTGCCAGCTCTCAATCAAACCGTCCAACACATGCTAGCATGGAAAGCGGACGTTAAACGATGATGATGATGATGATACACACACACACACACACACACACACACACACACACACACACACACACACACACACACACACACACACACACACACACACATATATATATATAAGAAAACAATTATCTTATGAACGTAAGTTCATAAGATAATCGTTTATTCCTTTGTCATCTCTTTTTTTTTAGTTGTGCCATGTAGTTGTAAAGACAACTTCTTAACCATGCAGCCGTGTCTGTGCCAAGGAAAATTGTTGGTGATGGTTTCAGATGAAGCTGAACACCCCCAATATCAACAAATATACACAATAGAAAAAAAAAAGTTTTTTACCTTGTAAGTTCTCCAGTATGACATCACAATGCACTCTGCTGCAGCTTTAGTTGCAGCGTATGGATTGCTTGGTTGGAAGCAACTTTCCTCACAACATATCTTGTAATAAATATAAGAAGAAAATATTTCGATTAGCTTACATTCAATGTAATTTCTAACAGAAACAAAGCCTCCCATTTTAAGGGATACTATAATATATTATATATATATTAACCTTAATATTTGATTTAACTTCATTTTATTGACATAATAATACTGAAATGCAAAATAATACTGAAATGCAAAATGGAATTTGGACAACGAACTGCTAGGTAAATATTGCAAGACAATTTGTTTGGTACTTGATGATATCAATCCATTTTCATGTAATGTTAACCTTACTAATTTTATTTGAAATGCAGTAAACTAAAAATATTGCAAATATACACCCAAAAATTGAGAGTAATACTCTGAGAGAAGTAAAATCTTAAAGTTTTGGTTGTGTATGTATAAGTATGAGGACATGGATGACTAATGGGATAGGGTACTGGATAATCAACAATAAAGTTTATAGCTTGAATCATATTACTGATATTGTATCATGTCCATGTCCAAGATATCTCACTTTCAAATTACCTTGTCTTCCTTGATATAAGCAGGTACAACAGCTTTCATCTCACTGCTCTTCATGGTGACAACACTACCCAATTGATAAGTGCATTTCCAACTCATAATAGTGACTTCAACTTCTTTGTGGATTTACAGAATTGCTACTATCACACTGGAATTTAGCCTCAGACCAGAGTTTCTTAATCATCTTGGCCCAATTTGCCATTGGATTTGGCATGTGTCATGAATAATTTTTGAAAACGTTATGTAATGACAAGGAAATTGACCCAAAGTGTTTCGAGCTTTTAGCAATATTCTATTCAAAGAAGGATTCTGTTCATTTTATTCTCAAGATAAAGCTGGTTTTCAGAGATTCCTGACTTTTCTCTTTGAAAGTTTTCTGAGTAATGTGATTTTACTAAATATGCATATTTCGTAATAATCTGTGAGAACACAATGAAATTAATGTTTTTTTCTCTTTTTACTGAAGTCTTCAGTTCAGTAACACTGAACAATTCCAATGTTAATGGATTTGCTAAATTTAGATTTTAATTTGTAAACATGTTTTATGAAACGTGTATAACATTCTACAGGAAACCATGCTTGTGTATCCTCTTGATTCAACAACGATATTTGTTCTGATTGCAACATTATTCATGAGACTGATTTTATAAGACAAAAGAAAAAAGATGTAGCAGAATTTCAAGCCTGTTGTTTTATTTCTGAATTAACTTAAATCTGTTGAATTAATAATTATGATCACTTTTAATTAATATTAATGTCAAAAAACTCACTTCATTATGTGCACCACCATATATTTCATCTGTGCTCATGTGGAAAAATAATTTTATATTCAGATCTTTAGCAGCATTTATGAGAACATGGCTTCCATAAACATTTGTCAATGAAAATTCCAGGGGATTTTCAAATGACAAATCTGAAAAATCAAAAGAAAATGGAAAAAGTGCAATAAAACATATTAGGTGTTGTGTTAGTATCATAAATAAATATTGGGAATGCATGAAAGGTTGAATGAAGAGTGGGTAGAACAAGCAGCCAAGAAGTCAGTGGTACATATTGATCAAGATGTTTAACTCAAGGAGTATAACTTACTCTAAGAACGAATCGCAAAGCAAAGGCAGTACTATCAAAAGAATGATTGTTTTGTTTGCTTCTGATGTTATTGCTGTATTGAAGTCCTTAATCCTTACATGTATCTTCATGTCTTACACTATACCCACCACCTTTTCCTTTCTTTCCTGTACTCGTTCTCTTTCGTTGAAATAACTTTGAACATCATCCTGGAATGTCACACACGTCAACTTTCTTAATCTCTTGCTGAAAGTTAAACTAATAGTTACACCTTGTTTCACTTTGTCTATTCCATGACATTCACCATTAATTTTGGACTTGTGTGTGAGTGTGTGCGTGTGTGCGCGTACGTACGTGTGTGTGTGTGTGTGTGTACACGGGTTTGTATGTATGTATGTACGTATGTATGCATGTGTGCGTGCGTGCGTGCACGCGGGCGTATTTGTGCCCGTTTGTGTTTTTATGTAATGGTATAATATTTGGTTGGTTGACAAAACAAAAATTTGTGCAAAATCCAAAAACAAATATATTTATCGTTATCAAAAAATTGCTGTCGTTGCAGCGACGACGAAAGAAATATTTACACCAAGTGAGTCAGTTTGTGTGTGTCAGTGCGAGATGTATGTGTCAGCAATGATAATGGGTTGTTGAAGTCGTCGAATTTCTTAGCCGAAGATGAGCGATGAAAGTTTCGGGAGCAGTTTGATTTTAGCTGCATCACAACCACTAGTCAGTTACTAGAAAAGCGTTCTTTGTCTGTCTGTCTCCTCTCTCTCTCTCTCTCTCTCTCTCTCTCTCTCTCTCTCTCTCTCTCTCTATATATATATATATATATATATATATATATATATATATATATATATATGTATATATAATGGTCTATAACAGAAAGGACACCAAGGACAAAATTGTTAATGACATTCACATATGTTAACGACTGGAATTCTAACGATAAAACAAGTTGCTGACGGCATCAATACCTGACAGTATCGAGCTGGCGGCATCAAGCTATTTGCTGATGGGATCAATACTAGACAACAATCTGCTTTGGTGTTTACAGTTATTTTTATGCCTGAAAAAAAAAACAGTGATTTGGGTGACATTCTAGGTTGTGAGCATTTGGGAATCTGCCAATATTCCTGCAATAAGACTCAGCTGCCACGAAAATCAAAGCTAAGAGTGAACTGAACGAAATGAGAACAGTTGCAAGAAGTATTGATATGAATTGTATACAGGAATATACATTAGAATGGGTGAATGCAGGAATAGGAGTGCTCGTTAAATTGCACAGATGAAGAGGGGGCGATCTAGCTGAAAAGAACCGGATTATTGGTAAAAGACATTTTATGTGCATATTGCAGTGCTGTCGTATATATATAAACACTGCAAAAGCTTGAAATGTAAAAGCCTGTATAGCCAGGAGTATGGAAAATATGCAAGAGAAACTAGACTTGAATATTAGCTTGAATACTAGGTCAAACTAAGCTTGAATATTAGGCCAAAGTATAACTTAAAGATACTTGGAACGGTGAAGATAGATTTAAGAATACATGTATATACGCGAGTCAGTGCGTGCAGCCAAATGTGTGAACATGAGTGACGTGCACATAACCATATGCATTTACACCTGTTTACAATCTTATGAAGATACACCGCATGAAGACACCGACAACTTTTTTGTGTTTCTACGTTGTTTGTATTTTCATGAGAATCTGAATATGGATTGTATAATTCAGTTATTTTCTACGCTTCTGAACACAAGCAGCTGAAGTTGGCTGGCATTTTCTGTCCGAGGTAAGTTTATGTGTACTGTTAGCAATGAATGTATGTTTGCTAGGTGCCTGTGTTCATGTTGTGTTTGTGCTAGGTGCCTGAATGCTTAAATGTATATAAATGCATACATGTCGATGTCTGTACATGTGTTCAGATAGCAGAAAAAAGGTGAAATCAGTTTATGAGTATAATCTTGATGAGGGAACTGTTTAAAAAAATTTAACTACTGCGTTAGGCATAGCGACATGGCTAAAACACTTGCCAGCCTTATCTTGTTCTTGTTACTGGAGCAGATGTGGAGGCATCAGTGAAAGACTATGCTGATGCTGTTGGATCAGCTGGTGGGGGTTGATGTTGTTTTAGACTGAAGGCGAACTTTCTTTAGGCGGTCGATGCTGACCGGAACTTTTCTGCCGTTGATATCCAGGACGAAATAATTCAGCGTTCTGCTGAGAACTTTGAAATTTCTCGAAAACAGCGGTTGAAGTAATGGTCGAATAGTATCGTTCCGCACAAGAAATGCGTGTCCATTGTTGAATATCAGGCAGAAAATTGGTAGTGACATCCTGAGAAAATAGAGTAGCGGATGGCAAACTTGACTTGTAGTTCCTCAAGTGATGAATGTAATTTGCAAAGTCGGGTACTCTTGAGAAGAAACAAGAGGAACCATTTGTCCGGGAAAAGTTTGCATTGTGCCACACATCAGTTCGGCTGGTGTAGCACTAATTTCTTCTTTGATTGTGGAACGAATTCCAAGACGAATAAGGAGTAGTTATTCTACCCAGTTGATGTTTTTGTGGTAAGCTCTGAAAGCGGAGTTTAGTTGTCGCTTGGAATAATTGCACCACACCGTTTGCTGCAGGATGGTGAGCAGTTGTGGAAGCTCGTTTACAACATACTCATAAGAGGCATGTCAATTCTGAGAAAAGAACTGTCTTCTGTTTATTGTGAGCATAGCAAGTATACCAAAACGTGCAATCCAATATTGAAGTAGAGCTTTAGCTAACGTTTCTTCTGTGGTGTCTCGCAAAGAAGACACGGGCAACCTTTTTCAAGAAGTAGGTCGCATGAGACATGATTCATTATCAGGCAGGACGCACTGCTAAAAAAATCAAGTTAACTTTTCGTTAGGCATGTCATTTTGAAAGTTCTGCAGGCTGCAACTTGCCCATCAAGAAAGCCAATCTATACAGGCCAAGAGATGTGTGCAATTTTGGGACGGTGGCAGTGGTTTGACGATGTCAACGTGCACATGTTGAAAACGTGCCTCAAGTGTTGAAGACGTCCCCTGATGAACTTGCAGCTTCTGACAAAGGAAGCAACACTTAGTCCATTCTCTAATATATCTGTTGATACCATCCCACACAAAACAGGCTGTTATCAATTTCACGGTGAAATTTGCTCAAGGACGTGATAAATTGTGCAGAGCAAAAAACAGAAAACAAAAACAAAAAAAAAAACTATCCCTTTTCAAGTGTCTGTGCATCTGTGGTACATAAGGACGTTCGTGATCAGTTGAGATGTCTCATCGAATATAGCCAGAAGAGAGAGGAAGTTTGAAAAAGAGACAAGGGAAAGAATGTCTAAGTTTGAAGAACTTTTTTTGCACCTTTTTACCTGATCGTCAGCTAACTCTTGGAGATTGATAAAGTCAGCGATATGCAGTGCATTAATGTGGACGCAAGAAAGTATGTCAGGAGCTGAATTATTCGAGTCCTTAACGTGATGAATATTCGTGATGTATTGAGATATAAAATCGAGATGACGGGTTTCCCTCAGTGAGTAACAGGTTATATATGGGATATGCGAGAGGTTTGTGTGTAACAATCAGGCTATATATGGAGTATGTGAAAGGTTTGAGTTCAGTGTAGACAGAGAACACAACATCCAGCATGTGTCGAAAATGTTTAACATTGAGGTACGCTGCTAGTAGTTCTCGGTTAAATGTACTGTATTTCGTTTCAGCCGATTTGAGTTAACTCTCTGGTGAAGAAAGCCACCGATACCAGCATCTGATGTATCAGTTAAAAAACAAAGTGGTGCATCAGGCTAGGGATGAACCAACATTCTGGTGTCAGCGAAAAACCTTAGTTTTTAAAGGCATCAGAATCTATATCGTGAAGAGCGATAAGCTAGGTTTTTGCGTGTGATATCGGAGGACATCTGTGAGAGGTTGCCGAAGTTTCTTACTGCAGGGAATAAACGGACAATAAAAATTGATCAGGCTAATAAACTCTCTTAATTTTCCCAACAATGTAGGAGTGGAAAATCTAAAATAGATTTAACTCTACCGTCAAGAAGGCGAATTCTTTTTTCATCGATACAGTATACCAGAATATTTAAATAAGTCTCGATAATAAATATACTAGAGCTGATAATGGCGCTATAGCAAGGAAAACAATTGAAAAATAGTTACAGATACTTTTCATGGTCGTTTTCTTTTGTGCTGGCAACAAGCAGGCCATCGATAAACGCATAGATGCAGGGTAAGCCTTGGACTATATTATAGGTGAAACCTGGAAAGTCGATGAAGCATTACATACACCAAATGGAATTTTGGGAAATTCGTAAAGTCTGAGAGGAGTTGTAATGGCCATTTTAAGAATATCTTACGGCGCTCTGGGTATTTAATTGTATTCTCGGACCAAATCAATTTTTAAAAACACGGTAGCATCATGTAGATTGGCAGGAAACTCCTGCACATGAGGTACTTGTGTTTCGTTTGTGTTTAGAATGTCAATAGTCACTACAGGTCTGCAAGTCTTCTAAAGATGTTTTGGGGATCATATGAAAAGGTGGGGACCAATTGCTACTGGATGGACGAACTGTGCTGCTACACTTATGTTCGAACTCTGCTTTCGCAACCTTAGTCCGAAAAGGAGCAAGTCTACGTGGTTTGGAAAAAAAAAACTGTGGTCCACATGTGACGGTACAATCACAGAATGAGTGGTGACTGAACGATCATCTCCTAAAAGGACGAAATGACGCCAAAAATCAGTTCCAAGAATTGGAGCCGGGAATTTAGCGACTGTAAAAAAACTATTTGAAAGCTCTTCTGAGACTGAGATTCAGGATCGTCGATCTTTCTCCAAAGATTGCAATTGGTATCGAGAAAGATTGATAATAGTTTCTTGTTACCTTGTACACGAGTAGATGGTAGGATGCTTCCCCCTGCACCAGTGTCCACAAGAAAACGGACACTGGTCGATCGGTCTCTGACAGCAAAGGTGACTCGGTTTGAGAGATGGGCCCGGTACAATAACACGGTCAGTTCATAGCCACGTCATTTCTCGAAAGAGAAAGGGAAGACAAATAGGGAAGATGATACTTTGGAGTGTTACTGTTGAATGTGTAGTGGCACCAACACATCGGCACTCGAGTAACACTCTGTGATACACAGATTTAATCTGCTGCCTTGCCCTTTATATTTGATGGTCCTAGCTATGATGCTCCAATCCATACAAGGGGTATCCGCGCCCCCTCTTTAAGGGTCTTTTGAATAAAAATGCTGCATGTGTGACATGTGAAACGTCATAAATAATAAGGTGCACATGGTCAAACCTCAACAAAATGCATGTTGGATGTATTTATATATATTTATAAATATGGCATGCATGAACGTTCTCACACAAGGTTATGAATTAAGCTATGGTGAACCCAAATTTTTGCAATAAGCCATAGCCAATGCATGAGAAATAACAATTGAAAATCCTAATAAGTTACCTTCGCTGATCTGTGTATTCATTCTGAAGTCCTGCATTTACTTGTATAACTTTGCACATTCTCAATTCTCATTCAACATGGAGGTGATTACCAGCGTTTTTATGTGAATCGCTTGAAGATTTTGGAAATCACTTCCACATGAAGCTATTGGTCGCATTGTCAGTCAAACAAATAATACACACACACACACACACACACACACACACACACACACACACACACACACACATTTGGTTAATGAGAGACGGAAGATGGAAAATACGAGAATTTTTATTAATCACTAGAATTGTTTCAACCCATCTGGCATCGATCCCTCATGGGATACTTAACAACTGGTTCAGGAGCATCAGGCAGTGTAGATATGTCTCTTCGGGTGATAAATAGATATAACTCGTTAAAATAACTGTCTTGTTAGGTATCATCTCAGTTCGTGTCAAGAAAAGCAGCAAATTAAAGGATATGGCTTCATTTGTATAGAAGAGCAATAATAAAAAAATAACAGATGCAAAAAAGAAACGAACTCACAATACAACGAGAAAAGTATTAAATATATCAACGTTAAAGGATATGGATGTATAAACGCCCCTGCATAGGTTCAATGGTGTATGTACACTCGCTCATATAAACATTCACAAAGATGTAAGCATACGCACGGTTTAGAGCACATTTGTTCGCATAACGAATTGAATAGCTGCTTGGTGTTTATAAGAATGGGGATGTTAGAGCTAAATTTAATTCATCTATACCTTAAAGTGAATTATGATTTTTAATTAAGTTAACGGTTACTCAAATACATTCCCACTGCATTGTGCGAAAATGCATTTATATGCATGTAAGCATCTTGGGAGTCTTTCAGAAATTCTATTTATGATCTTCTAATTGGTCCACAGAATAGTTGTTGTTGGCAATCCGTCGCTTACGACATCGAGGGTTCCAGTTGATCCGATCAACTGAACAGTCTGCTCGTGAAATTAACGTGCAAGTGGCTGAGCACGCCACAGACACGTGTACCCTTAACGTAGTTCTCGGGGATATTCAGCGTGACAAGGCTGACCCTTTGAATTACAGGCACAACAGAAACAGGAAGTAAGAGTGAGAGAAAGTTGTGGTCAAAGAGTACAGCAGGGTTCGCCACCATCCCCTGCCGGAGCCTCGCGGAGCTTTTAGGTGTTTTCGCTCAATAAACACTCACAACGCCCGGTCTGGGAATCGAAACCGCGATCCTATAACCGCGAGTCCGCTGCCCTAACCACTGGACCATTGCGCATCCACGGTCCACAGAATAGACAGACATTAAATATGTCAACACAATCTTAACTATTGTTTTACCTGTAGATGTTTTGTTTTAAAAAAATATCCACTTACCAACATGCGATTCAGCAGCAAGATGGAGGATAGTGTCAATGTTGTGTTTTTTAAGTGCATTGTATACAGTTCGAGGATCACAAATATCTCCCTGAAACAAAGTAACAAAAAAATCAAAATTTTAGTTATAACATCAGAGATTTGAACTGGGTTGATTTAATTGGATATATGTATGAGGAGAACAAATGGCTTACAAGTTTACAATCAAAGTAACAACACCACTTTCACATTCTTCTTCACTTTAAGATAAAGAGTAAAAGCTTGAATTGTAAGATTCTTCTCTCCTTGTGGCAACTGCACTTATTTTTTTTATCACTTAGTCAGGAAGAAGTGCAATCTTCACGGCCTTTTTCAAAACCTTATTATACAGAAATAGCATTACACTGTATAACAAGGCTGGGAGAATCCATCTCAATGAATTTCATACTCTCCATTCACTCAGTTTCACTCTTTTTTTTATCGCTTAGTCATGAGGGAAGAGCAGTTCCCATGACCCTTCATAAAACCCCCAAGACTAAAGGAAGGAAAGAAAAGATGTATATCATGAAACCAGAACCTTAGCCTGAATGCTTGCAACAGAGTGGATTCCACTAAAAGGTTTCAAGGATTAAATGATGGTGTTAGACTGGGTGATGGATTATGTCAACCACATGAATAGGCCACAGCAGAATTTGAACTGAAGAATGCAAACAGCAAGAACAGACATTGCAAAGCAGCTCATCTGACACTCTAATGACTCTACTGGTCCACAACCGAAGGTTCATGCTTCATTGACACTGAAAGATGACTTTCGTAGCAATTGATCTCAGAACCAGAATAAATGTCAAGGCATTTCAGCCAATACACTAATGTTTCTTCTATATCATTGCCATTAAGCTCTTCTTTGAAATTCCCTATAGATTAACAGTTGGTGTTTAGTCTACCTAACTGTAGGTAGGTACTGTGTGTGTGTGTGTGTGTGTGCGTGCGTGTGTGCGTACGTCTATGTGTGTGTGTGTGTGTGTGTGTGTGTGTGCGTGCGTACGTACGTCTATGTGTGTGTGTGCGTGCGTGCGTACCTGTGTGTGTGAGTGTGTGTGTGTGTGTATGTGTGGTGGAAGATGAAGTAATTTATTTTGTGTAAGTTAAATTATTCATGGCATCACTTACCGCAATAAATTTGTAGTTGGGTTTTGTGCAAAGATGCTCAAGAGGTTTCAATGAAGAACAGTAATTCATCTGTAAAAAGAAAAAAAATTACATAAATAAATACATACATGCATAAACATCCATCCATCCATCCATCCATCCATCCATATTTAGAAAGTCAAAGAGGTGAGACAGAAAGTAATTTGAGTTTTCCTTATAAAATAGAAGAAAACAGTTCTTACTTTATCGTAATTAACAATATAGTATTCTGGATATTTCTCCACAAAATGAATCACAATATGGCTGCCACTACAGAAATAAAAGAAAATATCAATAATTATTTCAAATTTTGGCACAAAGCCAGCAATTTTAGGGGGATTGGATTAGTTGACTACATCAACCGATCCCAAAAGGGTGAAAGCAAGGTTGGTCTCGGAGATATTTGAACTTAGAATGTAAAACGTAGGTAAAAATGGCACTAAGCATTAGGTTGACAGATGAGTTTGATGAGACAAAGACAGGCATAAACTGTGGGGATTTATGTAAAATAGAATGATTTAAAAAATAAATTGAAATAAAAATAAATGTATTTAAATATGATGATGACAGAGCAATCCTCTGGATACAGCAGGGCATCCATCTAAGGCCAATTCAGGAACCCACAAATCCAAGATCATCGGGAATAGCAATGCAAGTGCCTTCTCCAACAGTTATTCTCTGACCGACAGGTGTAATCTTAGAGTGTTCCAGTCCACACTGGTCATTTGTGCGACTCTTACTCACCTTTCAGAAAACTTGCTTGTGGACATCACCTCCCTCTTCATTTTCGCATTCCATTTCAAATGAAACTTGAAAAAAATCAACAAACGTTTGTCCTTAGACCTTTCAACTTTGTCCACCACACAACTTCTTTTGCAACAGCAACCATGCAGAGGAAGATTGCCTTCCTTACCCGGCTAATGGGAGGCAGTGGATCAATCCTCAGAAAGGACTTGACTGACAGCTGCATCTATCCCACATACATCAGCAGCTGTTCAACATAAATCCGCAAGTCAGCAATTCCTAAATGCTGAACGAGTGTGTGCAGAATGGTTTCATCTCTCTGTGCATTCCTTAGATAGGTTCATCTGACGGCACTTCTATGCTTGTAAAGTATATCTCAAACAAGCAGTGTCACTCTCCGAGCAGATCTGCCAGGTTAGGGACTTCTGAAAATTACCCATTAGCATATCCAGTCAGAAAAGTACTCCAAAACAGACTGATACGTTCGTCACGTCTATTCCCAGATTTCTCCGAGAACATCATCACGCTTCCTTCCACTAACTTTCTACAAATTACTAGAATGGAATTTCCACTGATCCTTCTGCCTGACCAATAGAGAGTGGGGAGCACCTGACTATACACAAGGTGCCAGGCTAATCTTGGCCTTTGGTTCACCCAGGATTGCAACTCTGTCATGAAAGGTAACTTCACAGGCCCACCATCTAGAAACCCTTGCATGTGGTGCAGCCAGAGTGCATGTCTGTATAGCAGCAGTCACAGTATATCAAGCCAACACTACTTGTCATCTTGTCCCAGTTCCGGTCCATCTGGAAGTTATGGACCAAATCAGACCCCAAGCAGTTTAACCAGTCCATCAGCCCGGCGCTTTACAATACCATCCAACGTCATGGACTTGCCTCTTCAGGTTTGAAGCAGCAAACCCACTGGTTTGTTTGGATTTAATTTTGCTCCGGGCACCATCATATTCCTTCAACATGGAGCCAGCTGCCTCCACTTTGGCGGTGTCTGATATCCTAATTGTAACATCATTTGCATACACTAACAAAGCCCTTCCATGCTGTTCTGGTTCAAAGGGGATGTCCCTCAGCAGCTCCAGCTTCTGCATCGATGGCTTGAGAACCCGGATGAGCAGAAGAGGCAAAAGGGCCATCCATGGCCATCACTGAGCGAGTGATACCAAACGGCTCTGAGAAGTGGCCGTTACCTTAATGATCAAGAAGATGCTAACGTGAATAGTAGTTATCCAGCCTCTGAAGACAAAACTGAAACTAACCACTTTCAGTGCAGCTTCCAGATCATGATTGTCAGTCCTATCGAATACTTTAGACAGATTAAAAGACATGATGTTTTGAGCAGCATGAGCAGCCACATAGAGTACATTCATCAGTTTGGAGACAAGTACATATATAACCATAATATACTGTGGTTTAAATACGTCATTCATTTATAAGACATTTTCAGATTTGTATAATGATGATATTCAGTACATCTTGTTTCTCTATCTACAGCTTGCCATTGAACTACAGGTAGATAATCAAACTGAGGTGAACCAAGATATTTTAATTAATCATGAGCATACTCCTAGTATTGAGGAGAAGAATAATTATTTTCGTGATTAATTCTAGCCAAGAAAAGTAGGGGAGACAACTTCAGAATTTAAATTTATTAAAATTAATTAAAGATACCAATATACAGTATGACATAGAGAAAAAGTTCTGTGTTAATGTTATTGATAGAGTAAAATGTTATTGAATTTTGATCTATTCTTATAGACGTTACACTGACTGCTGAACAGCAAATATAAATATTTTACAAGAAGAGGAATTAAAAACATAACTTACACAAAACCAGCTCCACCGGTGACAAAAATTCTACGTTGAAACATTTTGAGTGTAGTAACTGGAAGGGAAAAAGTTATAATTAAAACATTTATGCATTTGGCTGTTACTTGTCATATGACAAGCAGTATTATATTGTTACTATGATAATGATTTTAGTTTATTCAGATTTCATGGTGTTTATACAAAAATAAAGAAATGAATGCTAATTTTTAAAATGAAAAAAATATTTATCAAATTACAATAGAATTAGATAAAAATATTTCTTATTTGGATACTTGCACTAAGCATATGCTATCAACAAGAATAATATTGTTTAAGTATCAGTTTATTATAGAGGTAATATTATTAATATTACTTGATATCACTCACTGTGGCAACACTATGTTCATAACATTACCCATCTTATGATAAAACTCTAGTTAGTTTACAGTAATTAAGAGAGATAAACTCATTAATACTAGAGCTGTCTCCCTTTGTGGGACGGAAAGAGAGAGAGAGAGGGAGAGAGAGAGAGAGAGAGGGAGAGGGTTGAGGGAGAGAGAGAGAGAGAGAGAGAGAGAGAGAGAGAGAGATGAAAACACGTTGCCAATTACATTAATAGATATGAGCTGGCAGAAACGTTAGCACGCCGGGCGAAATGCTTAGTGGTATTTCGTCTGCCGTTACGTTCTGAGTTCAAATTCTGCCGCGGTCGATTTTGCCTTTCATCTGTCCTTGTTTGTCCCCTCTATGTTTAGTCCCTTGTGGGCAATAAAGAAATAAGATATAGATCAATACTCAGGGAATAGTCAAGCCGATAAGGTGCCGATGATAAAAGTGACAATATGATTTCAACTTGAAAATAAATCCTTTTATTTTCATTCTTCTTACTTGCACATCAAAGGCAGAAATAATAGCTGCCCGCCCATGCATTTTCCGCCGTGTTGATTTGCAATGGTCCAGGAGGAATATTAAGTCCATTAATCGTATTGGTCTTAGGGGACCTGTAAATTCCATGGACACAGCCCCGCCATCAATTGAAGCCTCAATGTCTTTAAAAAGGTATGAATGCAGATTATATATTGTAGTTCTAGATACCTTCCAATTAAATGAGATAGTCATAGTTGGAACATTGATTATAAGAGATGGTAAAGTCGACCTTGGCCGGCATTTTAATTCAGAACGTAAAGACGGACGAAATTCAGTTAAGCATTTTGTCCGGCGTGCTAGTAATAACGATAATAACAATAGTACTAGTTGTAATAATAGTAGTCACACTAGCAACCACGACAAAGGGCGTTGCGTTTACCAACTTTCAAGGGATCGGGCATCTTCTCATTCTATCACCAGTACTTCTAATACGGTTAATGACTTGAATAATACTGACAACACTTTGAATATAGCACATGCAAAGAGGATGAATCAGGTCGACCTAGCTCAATCTATCATAGATTTTTTAATAATAGCAATAATAATACACGATTAAAAGGATCCTAAACCGAATGGTTCCAACGGCAACTTAAAAATACGTAATAATTGTCAATTACAAGCCAATTGCAGAAGTTTCAACGTCGTTTATAAGTGTACGGTCCTTAACAGACAGCAAAACTCTATCAAAATTTACATTGGAGCTACTGTTAACTTTTAACATCGATACTCAGTACATCTGAACTCTTTTAAACTCAAGAACACAGTAAATCTACTTCACTAACCAATCAAAAACATAACCTTAAGAAAAAAGTATATTAAATGAAAAAACTTGGTTTATTATTCTTTTCTACTCTAGGCACAAGGCCCGAAATTTTGGGGGAAGGGGCCAGTCGATTAGTTCGACCCCAGTACGCAACTGGTACTTAATTTATCGACCCCGAAAGGATGAAGGGCAAAGTCGACCTCGGCGGAATTTGAACTCAGAAAGTAAAGACAGACGAAATATCGGTAAGCATTTCGCCCGGCGTGCTAACGATTCTGCCAGCTCACCGCCTAAACTTAGTTTGTCATTGACATGGCCCTCCATACGAGGGTAAAAAATGCTCCGTGTTGGTTATGCTTAAAAGAATCTATACAAACACTATCACGTAAACCAAACAAACAACACAAAACGCGCTCTCGTGTTCATAGATTCATTAGGATCTTTCGATTTTATCACAAATCTAAATGTTGTAAGATGAATCCCTCTGTATAATTTACTTATTTCTTTCAATTACACATGGTAGAGATACTGCATAAGCTTATTTAATTAAATTAATAAATTTACTTTATTTTATTTTATTTGTATTAAGTCATACACCGCTTAATTCCTATAGCGACTACTTAATATATTTTCATTTTTCACGTAACTTACAATTTACACATTTTAATACGCCCTTAAATTTAATGCTAGTTGAATTACATCAATATATTTATTTTATTTTATTTTAACCCGTAATACAGTAGAACCTCGCAGTACGAGTGCACCATTGTAGGAGAGGTTTGCTGTACGAGCCAAGGTTCGTGCAAATTTTTGTCTTGAATTACGAGTGGATATCTGCAGTACGAGCGAGTTTCATACAAACGACCACTAGTCGGCGCTAAGCTCGTACACGCTCTCCCAACTAGCGCAGCCTCCGCTCGCTCAGTTTACATGTTTATCTCGTTGTGGCAGCATCCCTACTGCGTTTTTTGTTTTTTAGTTTTGTGCGTTGTTTGCTATTATTTTATTATAATTAGTTGTGTTGGTCATGGGTCTTAAGAAGGATAATGCAAAGGACAATGCTAGGAAGAAGGAAAAAATGATTATGATAGAATGGAAGAAAGAAATCATTGACAAACACGAGAGAAAAGTGCGTGTAGTGGATATAGCACGTCAACGATCTGCACCGTCTTGAAGGAAAAGAACGAGATCAAGGCCTTTACAACAGCAAACGGTGTTTCCAGGCTTTCCAAGCAACGCACATCTGTCCACGAAAAGAGATGGAAGAATTGATTCTCCTGTGGATCAACGAGAAGCAACTCTCAGGGGAAACAATTACGGAGACCATCATCTGTGAGAAGGCACGAGAGCTGTATGGGG
>NC_142930.1:138298776-138343776 GCF_046866305.1 Octopus bimaculoides
TTGTGAGTGGATTAAGTAGACGAAAACTGAAAGAAGCCTGTCGTATGTCTATGCATGCATGTATGTATGTATGTATGTATGTATGTATGTATGTATGTATGTGTATGTATGTATGTATGTATGTATGTGTATGTATGTCTCTTCTATTTTTTAATTATAATAAATCTTCCACTGAGGAGGGAGCCGGTTTCCAACAAAGATACAAGGCTCCATCTTTGGGATGTAGTTAACACAAATTCACATTTGAACTTGAGAAAAGTGGTATGTATGTATATATGTATGTATATATGCTCTTTGTGTCTGTGTTTATCCCCCACCACCGCCTGACAACTGGTGTTGGTGTGTTTACATCCCCGTAACTTAGCGGTTCAGCAAAAAAAAAAAGACCGATAGAATAAGTACCGAACTTAAAAATAAATACTGGGGTCGATTCATCAGGCTAAAAATTGTTCAAGGCGGTGCTTCACCATGGCTGCAGTCTAATGACTGAAACAAGTAAAAGATAAATGGTAAAAGATATATATATATATAATTTTGAATTAAGACAACTGTAGTGAATGTTAAAATTGCTACTGTTGTCAATGTTAGGAAACAAAATGTTAATCTATCAGAATCGATGACTTAGTTTCGAAACTGCAAAACTTATAAATTGTTGATGAAATGATAGCAAGACAAAACAATTTATAACTTACCTGACTGAAGACGAAGAGATGAATAACGTTTGTTTAAGTGTACCTATAATATCAACCAATAAGAATTTATACTGAGATGAAGTTCCTAATTTTATGTTACTATTAATACTTTTGCTTAGCCAAGTAGTTACATCAGAACTCTATGCATGGATGAATAGGATCGTATTGTCGCGCTTGATAATGTAAGATACGGTGGTGTGTGTGTGTGTGTGCGTGTGTGTGTGTGTGTGCGCGAGCGCGCATTTGCGTACGTGTGTGTGCGTGTGTGAGCGCGACGTGTGTGCGTGTGTGAGCGTGTGTGTGTAATGAAAGGCATTCTTTTAAAGGAGTGTCTGGTGGGTACGCGTGCTGCTTTTCTTTTACCGGAATGTTCAGTTCTATAGTTTTCTCCGAGGGCTCGCCATGATAACCGTCCTTTAATCTCAAGTGACGTAGTTGATAGAATGCCAGTGTGATATTCGAACTAGAATATAATCAAGTTTTTAGAATGCATATACCATACAATATGTATTGAGCTCCAACAAAATCCAACGTTTGTATGTGCGTGTGTGTTTGCACTCACACTCATTAAAACCTGAATGCTTCGAACACCACCATATGAAGATAATAGACACGATCAGTCCTTCATTGAAACTTAAAGAATAAAGAAACAAACAACACTTGTTACTTAGTTGTTGGTTTCTCTCTTTAGTTAGAGGGTATGACGGTCTGACATAATAAATGCCAAGGGAGTATACATTTTAATATATAGTATTTATTTCTTTATTGCCCACAGGAGGCTAAACATTTAGGAGATAAACAAGGACAGACAAAGGGAGTGCGTAATTGGTACTTATTTAATCGAAATCGAAAGGATGAAAGGCAAAGTCAACCTCGGCGGAATTTGAACTCAGAACGAAATAGCGGCAGACGAAATACCGCTAAGCATTTCCCCTGGCGTGCAAACGATTCTGCCAGCTCGCCGCCCTTTTGATATATAGTATTACATACTCTAACGAGAGGGTGATTAGAAATAAAAAAACCCAAAAAGGAGCTTAAAATTATTAGTGCTTAGTCACGCATCGGTAAATAATTTCCTTGGCCTCTTTTTACCCTGGATTTGAACGGTATAGAATAGCACGAAGGGGTGTTTGAACATCAACAAATAAAGAACAGAAAGGAAAATGGTAGGAATGTTAAAGGTTGGCTGATGACTTGGAGAGATAAAAAGATGGGGTTGTGTCTCTTACTGAGTACCTATAGTTTCCCTATGTTATAGATTTTGGTTGATTGACTGATTGATAAATAATTGATCATTTCACTCTGTTGATAAGCAAAACATAATTATGCTCGACCTGACATGAATGAAATGTACTAAATTCAAACCACTAGGTAAAGGAGTACATTTCTATCAGATATGTAATTTTAAAGGTAGATCAAGTTATATTAAAACCACGCTATAGTATGAAATTTAGTAGAAGGTGAATAACGATTCTATAGTTCTTTGTATAGTCGGCTTAGCAGAAGGGTTTCATCTTCAAGATATGGAAAAGATAATAAAGAGTTATCAGCTAGGAAGTAAAACATACTATATTGTTATACTCAACACTGTATAGCTATTTTTCGTGGTTTTATCTACTCTTGCATTATTATGGTATTGCTTTGGACAAATATTAATGATTGTTCAAAGCAATTTTAACATAATGTAGAAGTAAATATAAGGATATATGATATTAAAATGGAATATTTTTGGTAAAGCATTGTGTGGTATTTAAAGAGATTTGTTGTGTAAGGCCGAAACAATGCAAGGCGGTACAAAAGTAAACTACAAAAGGAAAACAAAACAAAACAAAGTGGCAGTTTTACTTTGTATTTCAATATTTCGAGACTAAAACCCCACCATTTTTCCATATGTCCTGAAGAAGTGGTTATAGCCCCGGAATATAGAAATACGAGGTAAAACTGCAAATTCGTTTAGTTTTGAGTTGTTTTCTTTTCCTTTTGTAGTTTACTTTGTACTTTCTCGCATTGTTCCTGCCTTACACAGCATATCCCTTATAAGTATATATGAAACAAACCCGCATTGATTGGATGCAGAATATCAATCGACTTGGAGTGGTATTTGGAATTTGGAGTTTGTTAATGTAATCACTATCAGCTATATGTATGTATATATGTATGTATACATACAGGGTGCGTAAGATATTTGAGGACAGATGTTTATAAAAAAAAAAAACCCAGATATATAATAACAGATAATAACTTTATTTATCAAAAAATGCTATGAGGATAAAAATAAAACTTCTTTTCTATAATGTTATTTAATAAATCCACCTTCAGTTTCAGCAGCTACTTCTATATGAGATCTAAATCACCTACAAACTCAAGTGGTCCTGGTTCATTTTGGACATTACTCTGACTATGGTAGCTTTCAAAGAATCTTTGATGTTATGGGCGTGTTCATTTTGTATGCACAACACTTGGAACTTCAGAAGGGTCTGCACATAACCATCTGTCACTTCTGTTAACTTTTTGATCTTGGTCGAAATTTTTCTCGCTTGAGAAAAACCAAATCAAATCTTCTTCTGCTGGATTTTTCAGTTTGTTCAAACATAGAAGTGTCCAAGGCGTATTTGAAACACATAATGCTTTATGAGTTTCAAAAAGGGAACTCTGTTAGCTGAAATGACTCGAAATATTCACTCAGCTCAAGGAGAAGAGTGGCTGAATGAAAGAACTTGCAGAAGATGCTTTGTAAAATTTTAAAGTGGAGATTTCAGCCTTGAAGATCAGGTCCGAACAGAACGTTCTTCTCTTCGAATCTGAAAGAATATTTCCCTAACGAGATTACAGGATTACAAAGCATAGTAGACGGAAAGATGTCATAGAAATTATATTGACGATTAAGTTTCATTAAAATGTAAGATTTGATCACTTGTTTACCTTATTTAAAATCCGGACGTTACTCATGGGATGACCTGATATATAGCCTTCTACCATATCGTAAGGCCGGCCAAAGCCTTGTGTATAGATCTGGTAGATAGAAACTGAAAGAAGACCTTCATATATATGCTTATGTGCATGCTTATATATATATATATGTATGTGTGTGTATGTATACATAAACATATACCATGTGGGTGATATTATCAACCGAGACGTTACAATCATATCTGATTCTTCAAGTGCTTCAATTCTCTGTATGTACACACATTTACTAGATGCTGACATTTATTAATGATTTCCCCCATTGTGTTGATGTGCTCTTGTCTGTCATGAATAAAATTGTCGGCATTTTTGAGGACACGGTTATGCTAGTGTATATATTAATATGTTAAGGCAGAAAAGCGTCACGCAGTAACGTGATTAGTTGAATGAAATCCGAAAAAGGAGAGAGAAAAAGAGGGAGAGAGAGAAGTGCCAACGATGTGAGGTAGGGGGAACGTAATAGTTATTACGCGGTTAAACATTTAGTTGAAGGGAATGATATAGAAGAAGAGAGTTAGAAATACAATGTTTAAAAGATGGGTAATGTTCTGGTGGTGAGGTTAAAGAAAGAGAGAGAGAGAGAGAAATATATATATATATATATATATATATATATATATATATATATATAGAGAGAGAGAGAGAGAGAGAGAGAGAGAGAGAGAGAGAGAGAGTAGTGTTGTTACCGGTTGATGCATTAAACTATCATGAGAGATGAACGAAAAGAGAAAGAGAGAAGTGATAATCTATCAATAATATTAATCAAATAATATTAACAAGCTTACTTTTGTTTCTTTTTGTACGTACATACGCGTGGTGTGTGTCACACTTACTTCAAAGAAGTGAGTGACAAAGCGAGAGAGGAGGACAGAGGAAAAAGAGAGAGAGAGAGAGATAGATAGAGAAAGAATGAGAGAGGGAGTGAGAGAGAAAGAGAGAGAGAGAGAGAGAGAGAGAGAGAGAGAGAGTGGTGACAGCGTTCGTTTTGTGTTTTAAATGTTTCAGAGAGGAAAAGCAGGAGAAAGGAGGGAGACAGAGGAAGTGAAAGAGAAAGGAAGTGATAGAGACAGTAGATCCCAAGAAAAGTTATAGATACATAAACAGCAAGTATTGGGCATCACTTTTACCTTTCATTTCTACACGAGCATAAAATTAACTCGCAAGTGGCTGAGTACTCCACAGATATGCATATCATTAACGTAGTTCCCAGGGAGATTCAGCCTCACACAGAATATGACAAGGCTGAGTGGACTGGAGCAAGATAAACCTTCAAATGGTTGGAAGAAAACGAAAAAAAAGATCCTGTATAGGGACAAGAAAATCTTTTTAGTCGTTAGGGTCACTATGGGTGTTAATCCGGTCCTAGCAGTGGCATTTGTGGGTCTGACACTCTGGAGGCGATCTGTTCAGTCCAGCTCAGATTTTTTTATTAATTTTTTTAACTAAACAGTTTGAAACTTCGTATACTGTTGTAATTTCTCACGCAGAACACGGTTTACTTTGAACATTTTTGACAAAATTTCGTATTTTAGAAGTTATTTCGTGTTTAAAGTTTAACCAACCAACAACGTGTATTCAATTGAAGAAAGCTACTACTGTTTGCGATAGTAATCGAAGAGGAACAACTTCCGGGTCACCTTTACTAAATGTCACCACTCTGTTCTATTCGTATGTTATCCTTTCTTCCTTTCTAGTCAGCACCGTGCATTCCTTACTCTTTCCCTCTCCACTGGCAGACAGCCACTTCTACACTATCGACTACCAACCAGCGGGCGAACTTGCCACTGCCACCACAATTACCATATTTTCCGGTGAATGAGCCACTATTTTTTACCTGGAAAATTTGGTGTGCGGCTTATAGAAAGGTGCGCCTATGTGTGTACGTTTTTAATAAATTTCAGGAGGAGAATAATTTGTGTATGGAGATCGACTGATTCCACTGATTTTTTCAGAGGAAAGGTCGGTTGGTGAACAACGTGAAAGACTACGGCTACAGTACATAGGTGCCTGGAAAAAAACAAAGCATATTTGTTTTGTTTTACCTTCATATTTTGATAATGTTATTTTTAATCTAATAAAGACTTTTATATTGACAAAATGTGTTTGTTGCTGATTATAGTAAAATAAAATCATAACAACAACAATACATCTCTTAGTTACTCTTTTACTTGTTTCAGTCATTTGACTGTGGCCATGCTGGAGCACCGCCTTTAGTCGAGCAAATCGACCCCAGGACTTATTCTTTGGATGCCTAGTACTTATTCTATAGGTTTCTTTTGCCGAACCGCTAAGCTATGTGGACATAAACACACCAGCATCGGTTGTCAAGCGATGTTGGGGGAACAAACACAGACACACAAACTTGTACACACACATACATATACGTACATATACATATATACGATGGGCTTCTTTCAGTTTCCGTCTACCAAATCCACTCACAAGGCTTTGGTCGGCCCGAGGCTATAGTAGAAGACACTTGCCCAATGTGCCACGCAGTGGGAATGAACCCGGAACCATGCGGTTGGTAAGCAAGCTACTTACCACACAGCCACTCCTGCACCTATGTAAAATAAGGCATTTTGAAACTACATACATGTCAACAACAAAAAAGCTAGCTGCGGACCCGTTGCCCTATGGGTCTTTAGTTGGATTGTATAGTTATCGGTTTTACACTCCTTTCTATATTCTGTAACTGTCACAATATAGAAACATTTCTCATGGCACCAGCACACAATTTTTTGTTTTCTGTGAATTTTTCACGGGTCAAGCTGGTGTATTAATAATATGCTAAGGTACCTGTGGTGTGTGTCACCCTAGTTGAAAGAGGTAAAAAGAGAGAAATAAAACTTGTTAGGGAGAAGAAGTGTAGTTGAAGTGAGAGGCAAAACGGCAAAGAGGAGGGAGTAGAGAGAGCGGGAGATTGATGGCGTTGAGAGGTAAGAGAAACAACGCGTTAAACGCAGGAGGACGGTTAGAGACAAAGAGACACAGAGGAGGGAGAGGGGAGGGGGAAGAGAGAGAGAGAGAAAGAGAAAGAGAGAGATTTAGAGTGAAGGAAGGGAGTGGATAGAGAATGAAACCATTCTCATAGAGAAAACGCTGGAAAGCTTTTCGTTTTGGACGATATATATGATAAAGCCGTTGAAAATATGGAAATTTCAAAAAGAAATGTTGCCTATCTATCTATCTATCTATCTATCTATCTATCTATCTATCTATCTATCTATCTATCTATCTATCTATCTATCTGTCTGTCTGTCTGTCTGACAGTTATTCTGTCTGACAGTTATTCTGTCTGCCTCACTCTCTTACACACACTTGAGGGAGAGAGAGAGAGTATTGCGGTTATAACCAGTCGATGCATTGTGCTGTCATGTGGTTAGTGGCAGTGAAAGGTGAAGGGAAAAAGAAAGAGAGAAATGGTAACGACGTGAGGAGGAGAATGCCAGGGTTAAGAAGCTTGTTGAAGTAAGTGGTAAAGAATAAAAGACAGAAAAATATAAAGTGTCTTGCGGAGGGAAAATTTAAACATCATATATTATTGTGACTGACAAGATAAAAACATTTTGATATTCAATTTTGCTAATATCTTATTTACAATCTATTTATCTATCTATCTATCCACATTGACAAATACATCGATGGTTGGACGGAAGAAGGAAGATTTACATTAGATATGATAAACTTATAGATGGAGAGATAGATTTTTCAGTGAAAGCAAAAATAGCAATGGATGTTATTTAAAAAAAAAAATTGTTATTTGAACTTTGTATGGACAATAAGAAAAGTAGAACAACTGAACTGAAATGAAATGAAATAATCTTGGCTGGCAAACAGTTTAGACTGAGCTTTGTTAATGAAAACTATAATGATGGTGGTGGTGGTGGTGATAATGATGATAATGGTGATGAAGATGGTAGTGGAGGTGGTGGTGGTGGTGAGTGACTCATGAAAAGTGTAGTCTTTTTTTAATTGAACTAAATTTTTTTTTATGTTGCATCCCATTTAACGCATGCACATAAGTGCAATTATTTATCGTCTTCTCGCTTCAAAATTGATATTCGTTTCTAAAATATAGATGACAGACGATGTAAGCTAACAAGAAAGAAAGAAAAAACGAGACGGTATAGGTGACAACGTAAAAAGAAGCAGAGGATCGAACTACTAGAACGGGAGCATAGCGTGTAAAAGTGAAAATATGAATCAAAGTGTATAGAGTGAGTATTTACAACAGATAAAGGAACGTGTTCAAGGTAGAATATAAAAGGAAAATGAGAGAGAACGTCAAAAAACTAAACATATGGTTAAAAGTTACAACATTGGTGACATGAATATTCTCTGTAATCATTGTGAAGCTTTTGGATTTATAAACGAACCTCTAAACTCCCGGAAGACGGGACCAAAGCCAGCTGCCCTGAGGACGGCCGCCAGGTATCGATGGTCGACCCTATCGAAGGCTTTAGATTGATCTAAATTGATCAGCGCCCCACCCATGCCAGGATCCTTAACTACCCTGTCCATGATGTAGCGCATGAGGTGGAGGTTGTCATGGATACTTCTGCCCGGCACGGCGCAGAAGTCATTCTATAGGGGATTAGTGGAGGGCAGGTACGACGACGATCTCGGGGCGAACCTGGGCGTCGACGAGGAATACCTGACCCGCCTGTTCAGGACGACTTTCGGGCCGGGACCTATGGACAACTTCCAGAGATCCCTGGCCTGGCAGTGCTACCGAGAAGCGCTACCCGTTCGGGGTAAGCTCTATAGACACGGCTCGCGAAGTGTGGGGCCGACCTGCCCGAGATGCGGTCAGAACGACGAAACCGTTCTGCACGCACTCGTGCAGTGTCCAACCATTTCGGAGCTGTGGGCTTATGTCGAACGACTGCTGTCACGTGTGGGACGAATCGGTTTATCAACCGAGTCTATCGTCAATATCGTCACGCCTCCTTCCTTTAAACGGGAAGGAAGAGCTGTATTTATCGTACTTGTGGCTATGGCGAAAAAATGCATCTGGTGGACGCGTCTGAAAGGATTAGAGACAAACACTTTCCTGTCTGGTCAATCTCTCATCAACTTTTTCAAGTATCACTTGAAAAGGAAGGTGAGAGTAGAGAGGCAAGTGTTGTCTAGCAAATGTTTTGAAAAAAGATGGATACATGTAGCAAGAATGGCACGTATAAATGACGAAGCCACCTTGACCAACGTTTTAAAATTTTGTAAACAGAGAGTTACTTACGTTTCTTGCATAAATAATAGAAATTTTATTTAACAAATTGTGACACTAAGGACCGAGGTTACCGTGGTCTTTTCGTAGGTTTTTCTTTCCACGGATAACCTCCCCATTTATTGGGAATTTTCTGTATTATTTCGTATTTTTTGTAAATACCCCAAACGTTTTGCGATGTATTTTTTTTCATCGTTGTCCCCACTTTTGTTTTTTTTTCTGCTTTGTTTTCGCTCCCCTCGAAAAGAAAAACTCTACATTTGTATTTTGTTCCCTCTATGTTGAGCCCTGTGTGGCTAATAAAGAAACATATCTATCTATCTATCTATCTATCTATCTATCTATCTATCTATCTATCTATCTATCTATCTATCTATCTATTTATCTATCTATCTATCTATCTATCTATTTCTATATATATATTTAGAGAGAGGTGCAGGAGTGGCTATGTGGTAAGTAGCTTGCTTACCAAACACATGGTTCCGGGTTCATTCCCACTGCGTGGCACCTTGGGCAAGTGTCTTCTACTATAGCCTCAGACCGACCAAAGCCTTGTGAGTGGATTTGGCAGACGGAAACTGAAAGAAGCCCATCGTATATATGTATATATATATATATGTGTGTGTGTGTGTGTGTGTGTGTGTGTGTGTGTTCGTGTGCCTGTGTTTGTCCCTCACCATCGCTTGACAACCGATGATGGTGTGTTTACGTCCCCGTAACTTAGCGGTTTGGCAAAAGAGACCGATAGAATAAGTACTAGGCTTACAAAGAATAAGTCCTGGGGTCGATTTGCTCGACTAAAGGCGGTGCTCCAGCATGGCTGCAGTCAAATGACTGAAACAAGTAAAAGGAGTGAAGGGAGAGAGAGAGAGAGAGAGAGAGAGAGAGAAAGAGAGAGAAAGAGAGAGAGAGAGAGAGGGAGAGAGAGAGAGAGAGAGAGAGAGAGAGAGAGAGAGAGAGAGAGAGAGAGAGAAAGGGGTAAACATTGACCTCCGGTACAAAACGGACTGATCCACATAGAAATGAATGCTGGAATCTTTGAATGTCTACAGACATTTTCTGAATGGTATTTATTGTCCATAAAATATACAACGTAGCACCGACATAGTGTTAGGGATGAGCATTTGTATACTATATTTTTCAAAAGGCAATTGTTGCTTAGAGGATAGCAATCTCTATCCTTGATCTTACATTGGCATTCATTGTGGGTGAGTTGCGTGGTTATCCCATTCTGATATTTACTTGCACCGTTGTTGGGAAAAAATATTTTTCGCAGTGTTTACATTATTATCTCGGATTACAGTTTAATGTGAATAAGTTAGAGTCGCAGTGGGGTTGCGGGTTGGCTAATACTACAATTATTGTTTATGCTTTTATTGTAGCTGTTAAGTTTCCTATTATTCATAATAGCGATGTAGCACGCCAAATTTGGAGTTGTTCACTAAGAAAGCTTAACAGTGTCAATTAAAAATCTTATAATACTTGCTAGATGGAGGAATGTTTGTGGAGGCTGTTATGTAAAATATACAACATAATGGGTATGACTATAGTATTCTCATCCATGTACAAACAGGATGCCTGATTTGTCACCCAGAAGTTGTTGAAACAATTGTAAGCCATGGAATAAATTTAATACCAGCTACTCCAATCTTCACACACGCTAAAACACACAGACGCTAACATACACACACATGTATGTATATAGGTATGCATATATATGTATGTAAACCTCTTCCAGTATAACAGTGCTGCCCTCTTGTATATCAGACACTACATTTTCTAGAGCAATCTTTTTATGAAGCAAGTTGGATGTATCTGATAGAATTTAATAGCTATTTCTAACAAGTGAAGTGCATATGATAATCGCTGTTGTATTTCATCATTGGAGAACGACTTCAGCCTTTAGAAGATGTGGGCTGAAACATGCATTTTTCAGTGACGTAATATATTCTGAGATAACGGTGTAACGGTGTTTTTTGGCTTGGATCATACATGTTCAGTAAGAAAAATCAGCCGGAACTTTGAGGCTAAAATGAGGAAGATTCCTTTATTTATAAAACCACCATCGAAAATAACTTGGTGATGAGCGCTAAAGCCTGCCAAGTCGATATCAAATTATTATAAGCAACTAAAATATCTGGAAGTGCAGCGTGGAATAAATGATACATAACATAGAAGCACATGGAGAAACGCAAGTACACATAGACCGGCATATATATTTACATAGACATACACACACGCATATACACAAACATACTCTTTTACTCTTTTACTTGTTTCAGTCATTAGACTGCGGCTATGCTGGAGCACCACCAGTCGAACATAGACAGACACATAGGCACAGTATCAGAGAGAGGCATACATACAAAGTACACATACTGACGTGCATATATGCATAGTAAAAGTAAAGTAGATGGTTCCACGTCGGTTTCGACGATAAATATTTAGTTGTTCGGACAAAAGTTTTCTCTGCCCATTGAATTAGCACGTAAGTGGCTGAGTATTCCCAGGCACTTGTACTCTTAACGTAATCTTCAGGCAAAATCAGTGTGATAGAGTGATATTTATAGTTACAAAGATAAACTATCTAACAAGCTTCCACACAGTTTCTATATAGCTAATTTTGCTCACAAGTCTTGAATTGTCTTCTAACACCCCCGCCGGATATGGTAAAACACACTTGACCAAGATGCTACACAGTGAGATCGAACCTGGGACTTTGAGATTGCGAAACGATCTCTTGAAACGTTCGGCCAAGCGTCCATATATGTATAGACACGTGCGCGTGTGCACACGCACGCGCACACACACACACACACACACACACACACACACACACGCACGCACAAACACACACTCACACACAAATACACACACACACACACACACACACACACACTCACACGCAGATACACATACATTGTTCCACATACAATGCCAGTAACACACATTCATACATATACACACATATATATAAGCAGATGTGCACTCAGATTTAACAAACAGACATACTCAAGTCCCGCATACATGCATAATAACATACTCATATATACATACAATCGTACACGGACAGACATAGGGGACAGTATAATCGCTAATACATATATTCATAGTCATGTACACATATAGACAGACTATACACTTATAGACAGACACTCACATGCATCTTCAAACTCATAAAACAGACGATACGCATATACAGTCACATAGAATCATTTATGTGCACAGATACAAAAACGTATACACTCATACAAGCAAACACATATCTAAAGAGGCACACACAAAAATAACTGTCATAATTACCAACTGCACATTGACGAAAGTAAATAAATACGATGCTTATATTAACATTGATTTACCTGTTGTCGGATATAATGAATCAAATATGTGTTCTCTTGTTGATAGCATAGTCGTTATATTGTAACTATCTAAATGATTATTTGATTATTGTATGACAGAAATCCCACGGCCAATCATGTACATGCTTACACGTGCGAATGTTACGGATTTGTTATTTGATTTGTAAAAAGAGAAACGGTTAGAAGCGACATTGCAAGAACAAATTAGAAAAACGGTGACGATTTCATACAATTGATTACGAATAAACAAATAAAATAAAATAAAAAATTGCATGGTAAACAATATTACCGAAGTCAAATGAGGCAGTCCAAAAGAGGGAAGACTATTTAGGGCCAATTAAAGAACTATTTAGGTCTAGTATTGACCTGATTATCAAGAGCAACTGACATCACCCAAATTTTTCTCCAGCCTACAGCAGATGCTAAGAGTAAACCCATTCACACAGCTCATTCTTGACACTGATTTACATTCCAACAAATTCACTGAAGAGCAACATTTCCCTCTTCACCTTCATATTTCTTTCAGAATGAAACTTCAAAAAGTTAACTTACAAGGTTGAGTTAAGACTTATTTTGTAGTCAAGGGTTTCAAAAGCATTGCTAGAAACATTCCCACAAGGCTTGTGTCCATACACTTTTTCCACACCATCGCTGCATTGTAGAGATGGGGGTTGTGTTGGGGACACGAACACAACAACTATGAGCTATGTCAGTGAAAGAAGTCCGTTCTTTTATAACGACGGCTCAAATTAGTATAATTATTTGTCTTGATTTCTTCTAATTTGTTCTGCAAGATTTAGATTCAGCTAAGAGATGATAAGGCTTCACCGTAAATCGCTGCGCAGAAATCCAATAATGGCGAACAAAAGAAAAAGAACACGGCTGAAAAACGTTCTGTAGATAATCAGAGAAGAAAATTGTATTATATGTGTGCCAATGAGTGACCATATGTGTGTATTAAGGGAATACGCATATTTTATTTGTATGTATTCGAGTATGTTTAGGTATGATCACGTGTATGTATATCTATGTGCTTATATGCCTGTATATTTGACTGAATATGCTTGTATATATATATATATATAATAATAATAATAATAATAACAATAATAATAATAATAATAATAATAATAATAATATAGATTTAATCAAAAGATTATTAAATGTGGTACTTAAAATGTTTGAGGCACCAGAATTTGGTAGGGTAAAAATCAAAAACAAAATCAAGAAATTTGGTGAATAAAATTTGAAGAAAAGCAACAAAATTTCAATAGGTTATAGCAGTACGTACGTTTCGTACAAACTTCATTTATTTATGTAGAGAGAACACCGCATAAAATGTGCAATGAAAATGTACTCCTCAGCTGCATAATGGAATTTCATTTTAGAAAGTCATTTTGTAGATGTGTGCAAAAAACAAGAGTAAGAGAAGAAGAAAATACCATCTTGACTGGGCTGCCAATCAACAGTCTAGTCTAGTTTGTACGAAACGTACGTACTGCTATAACCTATTGAATTTTTCTTCAAATATATATACATGCATACATTTGAATATATTTACGTATGAATATATTTGTGCATGTATACGTGTGTTCTGCTGCTTTTTTTTTTTTTGGTTTCTGTTATTGAGGTACCAACTTCGAAGGGTTTCGACACAAAGCTTATTCTTGTAGCCATTCTTCCGAACTATTTATCGAACAGTTGAGTTCACCTACTAAGTTAATTCATACCTAGAGTGTTACTTCCCTATGAAAACATATATACCGCAAAGAATTGATACCGAGTTAAACATGCATACATACATACGTACATACATACATACATACATACATACATACATACATACATACGTACATACGTACATACATACATACATACATACATACATACATATATGATGCATCCACTCTAGGCTGAAAAAACCCCACAAAACAAATAAAGTACTTGCGCAATGTGCAACGTAACTGGATCAAACACAAAACCTTGTCGCAGATAAGCGAATCTGTTAACCGTACGACAATACTTGCATTTATGTAAATAAATGATAGGGCTTTGGCAAGCTAGAATATGGCTATTGTCAATGTGTGTAATAATTTCAGTGTAGATTTCATCGACTCCTGCAGCTTTGCCTGTTTTCAAAATTTTTATTATGACTTCTAGTTCTTGTTTTATTAATCAATCTTATTGATCATCTTTCAACTCCGAACAAGCTTTATTTAGGAGTTGATGATCACGTATCGCAATCTTTTCGAGTTCGTGCTTCCTGGATCGTGTCTGACAGCATCGTCTGCTGTGGTAAGAGAGTTTGGATCTTTTGATTGTGGGTTATCTGGGTCTAGTAAGTAATAGCCATACGTCTGTACTAGATCTTGTCTTCTCGATCTGTCTTGTAAGCCTACTTTCTTGGAGGGAGTTCAGTAGCTTATCTGCCCTACCAGGATACTGTGTGTATCGACATTCCTTCAGAAGTTCATCACTCATTGCTGATCAATAGAGTATTCATAGCAATTTATATATTTTGGGGATGTATTTCTTGGTACTTTTCTGGAAGAGTTTGGTGAATCTTCCGATTGTGTTATCTGCCCCCGGAAGAGTAAAACGATAAAAGATGTAACCTTGTTCTGTTCCCATTTCGATTTTTGTAAGTTCCACCTCACTTTTGATAGTGAGGTTGTCATTGTTTCATTGGTATTCTGCTTCTGGTTGTAATAGGAACAGGTCGATTTTGACCCAAGCACTGCAGCATCGATGGAAGAAGTATGTAGACTGCAAAGGGGACTATGTTAAAAAATTTCATGAGCGTATCATGGTCAACCTTTTTAGCCGAGTCCCGCATGTGTGTGTATATGAAAAAAAAATATATTGTATGTGTAAATCGAATGTGTGTATATGTACGTACGAACAGTATATATATATATATATATATATATATATATATATATATATATATATATATATATATATATATATATATATATATATACAAGAATAAGGGCAGGGAATCGTCAATTAATAATAGAATTAATAATTAACAATTTTGCCAAGTAGTTCAGTATGAAAAAACCTTTATCGGTAAAACCATTTATCATCATAAATATACAGGGATTATACACACACACACACACACACACACATACATACATGGACACACACACACACGCGCGCATACATAGAAAGAGAGAACTGTACTGGCTGACACAAACGAAATAATGGAGTAACTTATGAGTTGGCGCAAAATCCCACCCCCGCAAGTTATTGCTGACAAAGACTTCCTGTCTTTTAATAACCAAAAATAAAGTTCCACTTCAACAAAGCACGCTACTAAGCATTTGTATTATTAATATTTGTAGTACAGTGCCTAAGGACATTCTTGAACTAGTGACATGGCCAATTATAAATGACATGCGAAGTCATAAAAGCGTTTCGGCTTAATATTTGAGTGCAAGTCGCCAACACTTGATAATAATGGTAAATGGAATATAATAACACTCGCTAGACAAAAGGCAAATCATATTCGTTTTACTGTTTCTCTAATGGATAATTATCCCCTCTAGATATCTTACACGTTTTTAGAATATATAACGATTCAGCTTTGTTTTCAGATTTCGGCGATCACAGTATCTATGCTAGACATATAATTCGTTTTGTGAAAATGTCCGCAGTTTTCTGCTTGAATAACAGTTTTATTCTTTAATTACTTCGTCAGTGAAAGATAGGTGGCGCTCGTCAAAATGTTTGCAGGCCATACCAAATCGATGATGTTGAGGTACTTGATATTCAGTTTGAACTTCTGCACATTGACACCTATCGGTAAAACAAGCCAATGAAAAGGTTTCTATGCGGTCGCTTGACTTGCTAGAAATAACTCTCATTTCACCCACATACCACATCTTACAGTTAAAAAAAATTGAAAGAGTAGTTCCAGATATATAAAACTATGAGATTGATATGGATACAATGCTTTTGATCATGGGAGTGCTTAATTAAGATAAACCTGGGACTATATAACAAAGCAACAAAGCAAGAGCAGCAAAAACAAATAGAGAATTTTAGAGAGTTGCACCTCTGTATGGGAAGAGTCAGTCAGAAGATGTGCTATTTGGAGAGTGAGACTAAAGAAAGATGACTTTGAGTAGGAAGGTAGGTGTGTCGGTTGGAGTTGGGCAGACGTAATCCATAATTTACAAGTTCTGAGTGTTTGAAACTATTATAGTAGCGATGGAAGAAACAGAAAGAAGAGGCTGATCAACCCAGGACTTTTGTTTTTAAGCCCAGTACTTATTTTATCGTTCTCTATTGCCGAACAGCTAGATTATGAGGACGTAAACACACCGTTGTCAAGTGGACACAAAGACATGACACGCATGAATATATATATATATATATGTATATATATATATATATATATATATATATATATATATATATATATATATATATATATATATATATATATATATATATATATATATATATATATATATATATATATATATGTATATAAAACAAATAATAAATGAGTATATGCATATATACGTACAAGTATGTGCATACCTACATCTACCTGTATATATAGGTGCATATCTGGGTATAGGACATTATATATATATATATATATATATATATATATATATATATATATATATATATATATATATATATATATATATATATATATATATACGGCAGGCTTCTTTCAGTTTCCGTCTACCAAATCCACTCACAAGAAAATACTTACTCAAGATGCCACGCAGTACAGCTGAGCCCGGAGTTATGTAGTTGGGAAGCAAGCTTCTTACCACACAACCACGCCTACACACACTCACTCACACACGCACACACACACGCGCACACACACACACACACACACACACACACACACACACACTCACACACACGCACACACACACACACACACACACTCACACACACGCACACACACACACACACACACACACACACACACATCCTGTTCGCCTATCCAGTGTGGTGGCATCATTTGAAAGTCAAAACAATGCGAAGTGCATTGTGACCAGCGATGTATAACATACAATAGTTTGGTCGATACCGTGATGCTTTGATATGTATGTATGTATGTATGTATGTATGTATGTATCTATCTATCTATCTATCTATCTATCTATCTATCCATCTATCTATCTATCTATCTATCTATATAGGTTCCGTGATTATAAATTGTAATTTTTTGATCGGTCGCTCGTTCTGTTTGGATGCTCATAGTTGGTTAGTTATCTTACTATTTGTTTGTATTCCACGCAAGTCTTTGTTTGTTTGTTTGTTTGTTTGTTTGTTTGTTTCTTTCTTTCTTGTCACCTCGATTTCCGAAATGTCCAACATTATTACGGTGACGTCGTCCGCATAAGCCGAAAGAACTTCCTGCAGCCTAGTTCATGCGAGATGCCCCTCGAATCATTCAGCTCCCACAGCAATGGCTCGTGGACCAACACATACCGAAAGGGTGGGCATTCTTCGCGAACCGAACGTACGATGCTAAACGATTCTGATTGGTGGCGGTTCACTTTGACCACCAATCAGAAGTCGTTCTACATTACAGCGATCCAACCTCTGAAAACGGTACCGAAACCGACAGATGCGAGGACAACCTCCAAGTATTGGTGGTCGTCTCTATCAAAAGCTTTTGATTCATCCAAATTGATCAGGGTCCCACCCATGCCAGGATTCATACCTAGCATCTCTATGAGGTCGTCATGGATACATCTGTTTGAGATAGTGCATGTCTGCGCGTCACCGACCAGTTTGTCGACAATAAGCACCAACCCCTTGGCGAACACCTTGACCAAAATTTTGTAATCTGCGTTTAGCAAAGTTACGGGCCTAAAATTATCTATTTTGCTTCCCTCCCCTAATAAACCCCACCTCACCCCACGCCCTTGTTAAGGCACACATCTGCTTGGACTCGAGTAGCAACAGTCCGCCCCGGCGCGTCAAAGAACGAATTGTGGGCTTGTTTCGACGTTGCACCTCCGCCACTCGAACCCATCAAACGGCTTTCATTCTGTCACCCTAGCTCTGAAACGCAACCTTCATGCTTGGCACTGAAGAATTGATCAAGAGCCAATCTCACCGCCAGCACGTTGGTCACTATGCCTCTACCATGTACCTCTTCTGGTTCTTAACTAGGTTTCCCTCTATTCTACATTCCTCTAACACGAATTCTTTACTAAACGACTCTATTCTAATAACTTTTTCAGTGACATCCACCATCGGTTGTTAACGACCGCACCTAACAGCTTGCGATGGACTAATTTGTTAAGCTGGTCTCTGAAAGTTTGACGAGTTGGAAAATTTGCTTTCAGCTTCCAGTATCCACAGATTCTATATCTAGGTCTTGAATTGTGGAAATTTATGCTACCTTTATCTGCTGTCCAACAGAATATTCTATCTAGATACGACTTAGAAGACCCGATGCTGTTTGTTCATGTCTACATTGGCGCATTTGGGAAATCTTCTCGGTAATTGTCAGCCATTTGGAAGCGGCTGAGCAGGTTTTTGAGGCGTTTACACCCTACTCTCCTACAGGCAAGCCCGACCCTATCCAGGCGTGCGTCCAAGATGGTGTTCCGATCGCCCAATAGAAATAAAGAGCGAGACATCCCAATGAAAACCTCCAAACATTTGAAGAAATTCAGCTAAAACGCCGAGGCGTACGCAGCAGCTAATCTAAAATCACCATCTTCGCTATAGTTCACATTCAGGATCAACAATTTACCATCCGGTTCCAATAAGATTCGTACGTATCTCGAGATCCAGGCATTTCCTAAACAGCACTGCCATCTCGCCTTCTATTCCAGGTCGACGAAGACATGCGTACATCTCAAAGTCGTCAAAAATGGGAGCTAGTGCATGCGTGTCAGAAACCCTGGTCACACTAGCGGCTACCACATCCAAACCCAGCAACCTGAGGTAATTGAACAAGCGACCTTGCTTCCAGGACGACCCCAGACCACGTACATTTATGTAACCTATTTTAATATTCGTCATATTGGCCGGACAGAGTAGTCAGGTGGTGAGACCTCCGAGTTTAGTTGGGGTTCCTTTGGGAGCCCATTAAAAATCTGCTCGTGACATTTAGATTCAAGGTTCCTCCCTAATGTTCCTGTATATTCTCAGTGGCATTCGCACTAACATTAAATCATCTGGCACTTGAAAAGTGCTGGTGTCATAAATTGTTCCCCCACCCATTGCTCTATATATCTTTATTTCGTGCTATGAGGGTCATGAGGTCATCATTGGCTCTGCTGACAAGTACACTTTGTTAATAGCTTTAACGTCACTAATTATGGCCACTTACCCTAGTTATTACCTCTCCTTAACCAGAAATATGTCAATAACTTACCCATGGAATTAATGCGTTTCATTGCTTTTACTAATTTCGCATTTATATTAATAAACTGTTGGACTATTTCAATAGGCTCCTCTCTTAATATTTATTCCATAATATTATTTGTTTTAATCCAGTATTTACTATCCTAAGCGTTTTAGGGCCCCTTACAACATCCACCATCTTCCTATTTATCTATTTATTTATCTTAACCCGTATAACGGTCTCAATAGCTGGTCTTTTGTTTTAAATTACATCGAACATTGGATTGGACCTTGGCCTATCTCACTTTGGACAACAGGTGAAAGAGCTTAACCACCTACTAGTAAATAAATAAATTATATTTAACCGATTAGCACTTTATTATGATTAATACTATTAATACTATTAAATACTATTAATACTATTAAATATAAAACCTTACTATATCTACACCTCTTCTCCGACTAAAACCTATGATTACAACCATATTCAACTCTTCTTTTTTTCTTCTCTGTGCTCTTCTTCTTTATTTATTCTTCCCTTTGATAAAGTTCCTAGTTTAGATCGGTTTTATTACCAAATATGATCAATATTTTTACATATTTTTGCATATCAATGCCATTGCCATACAGCATTGGAAACAAAAACAGCTGTTAGATGGGATGCAGTCTATTTGTATTGAATCAATAATAATTGGTGTACGTCAATTGTTGTTCATCAATACTTCTCTGATTTCTTTAAATTTGAATCCTTGATAAACCCATGTTTATGCTTGTTTTTACCAATAACTTATGAACATAATATGTTTGCATATGTATGCCCATGGTAAAATATAGGTAATATACCGGTAGTGTAATGGATACTTATAGAAGTTATTTTAACCTCTAACTCATCTAACCTATATATATATATATATATATATATATATATATATATATATATATATATATATGTACAATGTCATTAAATAGTAATGCATTCCTATATTTACAAGTAAATACAAGCAGTTAACTTACCCTCAGATTTCTACACTCAGATTTCTACATATGCTGTTCATTTAATCCTGTCGAAACTTGCTTTTCTCCAATATTTTATTATTGATTTCTTAGATTGTACTTGTAACAAATTCACTTCATGGCTATAGATGTGTGTGTGTGTGTGTTTGACCGTGCAGGAGACATCGATGAAAGCACGCAAGAGTCTGTTGGGGATATAGGGGCAGCTAACCTGGCGAGGTTGTACGATAGATTCAGAGATCAATATTACATAATAATATTGATGACAATGCTAACAGCTATCGGAAATGAATATTGACATCAGTAGCTGAATTAAATGGCCTAGGTACTTGCCATGGAGTACTTATCTCGTCCGCTCATTTTCAAATTCTATATGCGTTGACTTTGACTTTTTTCTTCTGCGGTGTGGTGGGTGGTACGACAAAAGGTTAGTGAGTGGCATTATCTGGAAAATAGGGTACAAAATGGGGGTAGATTCAATCGTCTTTATCTTCTCTTCTGAAGCTACTCGACACGATGCATAGTTACTTATTCACATCGAAGAAGTCACAGTTCTTGTAGTTCTGATTTGTGGTTAGAGTGCCTCGAAGTAGTAGTAGTAGTAGTAGTAGTAGTAGTAGTAGTAGTAGTAGTAGTAGTAGTAGTAGTAGTGATGGTGGTAGTGATGGTGGTATCGACGGCGGCGATGGCGGAAGCGTATCAGCTCTGTAAGCATCGAGGACGCTATTAATCGGACACTCTGCCGCCAATTTTGGCTTTTATCAGAAATCCTCGACTATAAATGCTTTATTATCTGCTTTATTCTTTCATATATTGTAATCTGATACCCTTCGAATTGGTTTGAAATGAATTGAAATTTAATCGGAAAACTGAATTGTTATCCCTTTTATACAAAAGTGTTCTTTTCTGTATGGATTATTCCTAATAGTGTATAATTTTATTTTACTCCCTCTTCTATTATAGCTGATGTATTTTCCCTATACTGCCAATTTCATTCAGTTAATTGCTAAACGCAACAGCTCACACAGCCCTCATTATGTCATCACTTTCCAACTATTTTAATAGCGTGTTGATCTATTTTGAAGTAAGGAAGAGAACAAAACATCGAGTTGATGAAGAAAGTTAAGAAAATAGTTTTAGTTTAACTTTACTCTGGTCGGATTGGTACTTTGTGAAGCTTTGGCGAAAAAAGCCGTACCAAAAAGCAACGCTCATTTCTGAAAACAGTTGGTGTTAGTTGTCCAAGGTGTAGAAACTATGGACTAACAGTTGAAAAACAGCCTTTTTTATATACTGAAATAGCTGCCTTCATAGATCTTATCTAATTAAATGTAAAATGTATGTAAATTTAGCATCCTTTAACAACCATCGGAGCGCGAAGCGCTTCTCACGAAAGGCACGTTCGTTAGATGGTTGTTTGTGATCTGTAAACAGCTTTGAGTAAAAACCGGAAAGAGACGTATGAACAAGCAAATCGCATGTGTTCACTGGGTTCGTAAAACGAAAGAGAAGAATAAAAACGTAATTCGAACGTCAAACAAGTCTGTATGCCACGTCTGACACAACTATCACACAGCTTTGCCGCAATTTTCTCGTTATATAATAAAATAATTATATGCCCATACCTTATCCAATTAAACTTACTCAGGCCCACACAAATTTTAATACTCTTTATTTGTAAATCATTGAAATCATATGCCATACTTCTAGTTGTACAGATAAATTTAATTGATTTTTGTATTTTAGGACGGTAAACACATTTTCCACACTGCTTCAATATGGACTTTCATTATACGTTACTTTTTTTTTTACTGCAGTGTGGAAGTTACATATTGGTCATTCAAAAACACACAGTGATTGATGACTTATTCACTTAAACATTTTTGCTTCACCGACTGCGACCTGGTCACTGACATGATTCCATCGCATCACACTCGTAATAAGTTATTGACTGATATATATGAAGCAAATCGCTTCTTGGATTCGCTATCTTTTACTTGTTTCACTCATTTGATTGCGGCTATGCTGGGGCAGCGCTTTGAAGGGTTTTAGTCGAACAAGTTGACTCCAGGACTTATTCCTTAAAGCCTGGTACTTATGCTATCGGTCTCGTTACGGCGACGTAGACACACTAACACCGGTTGTCAAGCGGTGGTGGAGGACAAATATACACCCAGTTCACACACACAGACACACATACACACACACCCACGCACACACCCATGCACACACCCACACATATGTACATATATGACGGTCTTTAATAAAACAAAATTACTGGGGTCCATTCATCCGGCTAAAAAAAATTCTTCAAGGCGGTTTAATTCTCCGCAGTCTAATGACTGAAACAAGTGAAAGATAAAAAATACTTATATAAGTTTCTGTATTATAAATGCCTATTTTTCTATAAAGGTCAGTCGTTCCCGTTGAGTGCATATAATTAGTAAGTTATCTTGTTATTTATTTCTATATCGGGTTCTCGCCTTTCTTTGCTTTTTTCTTTGGCATTGTTTAGAGTCAAATGGTTGACCTGAAAGAAGCGGTGCTACCTAATAGGCAGAGGAGGCCGCCGCCGCTTGTCCTCTATCCATGCTTTGACTGGACAGAGGACAGAGATAATTGTAGCTGTGCTGTTCTGCAGGACAAGCCTGAGCTTAAGCACTCTATCGCATACCCCGACAACCTCTATGACCTTATCCACCCATTTCTCCGCAAGGAGTATGCCTACACTCCTATTCCATCCGTGTATATATAATATAATTTTCAGCAAAGTTTAAGTAAAGTCAACAATATTCATGTTTTTGAATGGCTAATATGTACCTATAAAACATTTATAGTCGAGGGTTTCTGACAAAAGCCAAAACAGGCGACAGGAGATCCGTTTAATAAGGTCCTCGGTACATACAGAGCTGATACACTTCCCTCAACGCTAACCTTTTATCGTACCACCTACCACACTGCAGAAGAAAAAAAGTCAAAGCCAACGCATATAGAATTTAAAAATGAGCGGACGAGATAAGTACTCTATGGCAGGTAACTAGTCCATTTAAGTCAACTACTGATGTCAGCATTCATTTCCAGTAGCTTTCAGTATTGTCATCAATATTAAAGTAAAATTGATCTCTAAATCTATTGTGCGACCTCGACTGGTTAGATACCTTTATGATCCAACGGACTCTTGCGTGCTTCCTTCGATATCTCATGCACGGTCAAACACACACACATCTATAGCCATGAAGTGTATTTGTTACAAGTACAATTTAAGAAATCAATAATAAAATATTGGAGAAAAGCAAGATTCGACAGGATTAAATGAACATCATATGTAGAAATCTATATATATATATATAAATAAATATAAAATACATCAAGTACAGGACATCACCAACGAGAGAAATATACGTAAACACATAATGAGGAACAAGTACGGGACAAAATACCAAAAGAAAGCTCGAAATAGGGAGTAATTAACAGCCGACAACTGTGGAGACGTTATGCTTCTTTCTTTCTTTCTTTCGTTTTTTTTTTCTTTCTAACCCTCTACAATCATCTTTATTTTCCGTTTCCCCCCTCCTTCTTTGTTTCCCCCCTATCTTTCTTCCATCCCTTACTATCATTCGTTCCTTCTCCCTTCTCCTCACTCCCTTTGTTTCTTTCCCTCATCCTCACTCTTGTCTCCCTTCTCCTCTGCTTGTTTGTTCCCACGTGACTACAGGCCATTCTTTTCTCACCTCTGTCTCTTCTGGACGCGACGTGTACTTTGCTGGACGTCATTTTCCTCCCTTCCCGACATTTTTTCTCTTCTATTATTTTCTTCTCTTGTATTTATTCTATATCCTTTCAAAATTCCTCCCATGCGTTACCCATTACAATGCTTCTTGGCCTAACGGCCCTTAATGTTTGTCGTCGTCGATTGTTTACTTTGTACGGCCACTCTGTCGTTGTTTGTTTGTTCGAAGCTCTAACTCTCCAGAAATTTTATATTTTAAAAATTTCTGGATGCTGCTGTTTTTCGATGTAACCTTCTCCAATGCAGATCTTCGATGCAGATCTCCGAGGCGACCTTCTCCAATGCATATCTTCGTTGCAGCTTTGACCGATAGTACCCCTATGAGGGGTTAGGTCTAGATCGGGATTACTTACTGCCTTTCAGAGGCTCCTGAGCCCCCTTTTGCTAGGTTAGCTTAGGCTTAGGTTAAGGCTTAGTTGTGATCCAAACATAACCTCTTCTGACACAGAGGATCGGGAGCCCTTTTGGGCGTTCTATTTTCCTTGCTGGAAGGGCTCTCAACCCATGGGCCAAGGGGGATTAGATGATGGGAGTGGTGGTTTCGAAAGGGCCAGTATGTGCAACCTGATCACCTCTGCCCCTCAAACTCCCGACCCATGCGTTCCCGTCGCGGCACTGATTCTGCAGAACTGGGTTGGGTGTGAAAACCAACTTTAAAAAGTATGAATATAGATTTTTTGAATCAGCAATGTTGTGTTCGGTTAAGTCCTATTCGGGGTGAAAAATCAATAAACTGATTCCAGTGTTTTGTTTCGTCTCTCTGATTTCATTTACAGTACCATACTAATTATCTGGCAAGCTTGGGATCGGAAGTGTCACGGATTTTTGACTCTTCCTATTTTCTGGAGACATTTTAAATATATACTTAAAATATAAAATAAACTATGTGAAGTAAAGACCTAAACTGTATTTAACTGATTCAAATTAACACACTTCAAATGCAGTGTATGTTTGATATTTATTAATCCTTTTAAAATAATTCATATCGTACCATGTATACAGTATAATGTTTATAAGATGAAAAATAAACGAAGCAAAAGTTAAGAATATGATTTTATTCAACAGATACTGGTATCTAAAACCGAGAATGTTTAACCTTCATCAAAACACTTAGAAGTAAATTATTATCACATCTTATGCAAATTAACCAACTTAAAGCAACAAGATCTGATTACTCAATAAAGTATATTGAGATATTTCACAGTATATTGTAAGATATTATACAGTATCCTAGGCTTTCTGGAAATTCTGGAAGCTAGATAAGAGGTCTAGTAATGACCTTTTTAAGTTAGCTTCGTCTTTCGCAATTAATAATATTAATATTAATCATATATAGTATCGATGCACTCAATTTTACTCTGAAAATATTAGCCTTGAACCTATTCAAACTAAATCAAAATTAACTGCATTATCGATTAAATATGCAGTAAATTAAGAGTTATATCATTACTGGGGATGAGGAGAGGAAGTTATACGAAAATCAAATGCTATTTTTGATATTACAAATCCTAATTGAGTGGGAAATTTCGTATGAATTCTGTGACAGAATGAAAGACGAATTAAACTGCACATGCAACACACACACACACACACACACACACACACACACACACACACACACACACACACACACACACAAATGCCGCTGTTAACAATTGACTACTTTCTTATAAAATTTTTGGTTTGTATGCGTAGAAGTGGATAATCTTAAGTTAAGCTTTACAAATCGTTACTAATGCTAGGCAAGAGTTTACGTTTAATATGAGTAATCTTGTTAGAGCAGATGTCTTTCAAATCGATCAGTACCAATGAAGTTTTAGTCTGCATGCAACTTCAAAATATGCAATTCTAGAATAACTATTTTCGGAAGCGATTACAATATTTGTAATTATTCTAGCCAAGTAGCTGAAATGATAGGAGATTCAGGCTCTTGTCTGCTAAAGGATAATAGAGCTTCGTTGTCATCGAAAACTCGTTGCTCGATTTGCCGGGAGCTAGGAGCTTGGAGCTGTCAGAAACGCATTAAGAGATGCCGAATTAGCGGTCACTGTCTTCCAGATAGAAGCTGTGATTTAGCAACCCAGGAGTCGTGTTCATTTTAGACCCTTTCGTGATCATCCTGTATCTTTTATACGTAGTTTATCTGGTTCTATATTATTCTACATGATTTAACATTTTAAGACAGTAGAGTGTTATTTAAAGAAGATTTGGTTGCTATTTCAAGCAGATAAAGCGACATGATAAAGACTCCTTCATTTGTTCCTTGTCTTATTTTGTTTTGTATTGTTTATGTAAATGTTTTGTAAATGCTTATAAATACCTGGTCAGCGAGCGGGAAAGAGTAGTAACGCGTCTAATGAAAGAGTGACTGAAGTTTATAACTTTGTTATCTGAAGTTTTATTTGTTGTATTGCAGGCATTTAATTTTTTGAGTAAATTTTTTGTAATACTTTAAAATAACTGATGACTTTCTTAGCGTTGTATTTGATGTGTTCATATATTCTATAGGTAAGATGAATAAATTAAGATAAGATTTAAAACAAAAAATAAATTACAGATTTCACTCATTGGGTTGTAAAAATGCTGGAGACGTGGCTGTGTGGTAAGGAGTTTGCTTCCCAAACGCATGGTTCCGGATTCAACCCCACTGCGTGGCACCTTGGCCAAGTGTCTTCTACTGTAGCCTCGGGCCGACCAGAGCCTTGTGAGCAGTGTACACACACACACATTTAAGTCACAAAATATCGATTCGAGTAATCCGGTAGTACTCATAAAAAAGCTTCTTAATGTAGCATTGTAGAAACTGTATAGAATATACTAGCAGTAAGACCGCTCTCTGGGCGGTTTTCTGATAGCCTCTTGATTATATTTTCACATTTGATTCCAATTTCTAATAAATTTTATATTTTACGTCTAATTATTTCTTTATATAATAGTGCTAAAAATTGTTAATATTTTCAAAGTGAACTAAATTAAAACCTTCCATAGCAGTTTCAGATTACTTTATGTTTTAAACTCCAGTTTAATAATGATTAAACTATTTTACTAAATTCTTCATTATTACCAAAATTAATTAAAACAAAAGGAATGTATTTTAACAGGAATTTGGTAACGAAAGGATTAGGCAGATTTAGAGATTTCTGAAGTTAAAAGTAGGCTGTTGGCATTGGAGATTTCTAGGTGTGTATTTATGATTGTGGTATGTGATCTTAGAAGGGATGACTGGTTTTACGTTTTGGATTTGGTTCAACTTTTGGTTAGCAAACCGTAAAGACTGGTATTAATCTTGAACTAGTTTCAATTTTAAGTGTTACAAATTTTCTGACTTTTCTTGGGGAAAATGTTAGAGTAAAGATAGAGACACGGGGGGAGTGTGGGAGTGTGGTTTGGCTTCTACTTTGTTCCTGAAAGTAGCTATAACCGTTACTTGAGGGATGGGGTATTTGTTGTACTGGAACGTGTTCATTCGATGAATCATTTCTTCATTGCTGTAGATTGTTTACGAGGGTCGACTGAAACAATCAAGATACTCTCATGGAATGTGACCAAATGCGGTTGATTTTTCAACATAGTCCCTCTTAAGGTCCATACACGTTTTTCATCAGTGCTGCAATGCTTGGATCCCATTAGTGAAGAAACCTTTATCCTGTTGAACAAAAGAGTCGTCAACAATAAATATCATATCATCATCACTGCGACACTGGTTCTCAGCTAAGTATTTTTTCATGTTGAGGAACAGACGATAGTCAGATGGGGTCCAATCAGGAGAATATCGAAGGTGAACAGTCACGCACAGAAGCCATTGAAACCAAGGATTTGTTTGCTGGAGCATTATCTTGATGAAATGAGACACCTTTCGTCAGTTTTCCTGTGCGTTTGGTTTTCCGTAGCGTTTCATAACTGCTTCAGCAAGTTGTCATAGTAATCTCCGTTGATGGCGTAGTTCTTTTGAATATAGTCAATAAACACAATACCTTTTGCATCACCTCCCCAGCAGATGAAACAATCTTGGCCTTCTTTAGAGCAGATGAGAAGGGGCTTCCACTGCATGGAGTGTCTCTTATTCTTATCTCTGGCTCAAAATAAGGAAACCAACACTCATCCTGGGTTAGCAAACGTTCAAGGAAGCCAGCTGGATCTACCTAAAACAATACCAGATTTTCCTGTGATGTGTTTAGTCTGGTGCATAATCGATCAGGTGTCAGAAGAGGTGACACCTGTGCAGAAGCCTTCTTCATGCCAAGTTCATTGCACAAAGTATGAAAACCAATATTTAAGTCAGTGATAATATTTCATACAATGTACATCAAAAAGTTAATTAGAAATAAATTTTTGCTGAGATAAAAACATTACTCATGGTTAATATAATACCCTCACCTCTTATTTTGCAGAACTGCTTCTCTGAAAAGATCAGAATAAGATCGAAACATATCCAGACTTATTTCCTGTGCTTTTTGGAAAAGCAATATAAGTCATAGCTATATTTGTTTATACTGAGAAATTTATATTTTGCTGAAATCTTAATATTTATTTCTAATTGCCACTTCCTTGTGGCAACAAGAAATTTGGACTTTCTTGTTGATTTTATTATTGCACTTATCTTTCCCTCATCTCATCTAGAGTTGTCTAATTCTCGGTTAGACCTGACCAAGTAAACCTCTGACTAAAAGCATTCTCACCGTGATCATCCGTCTTTTTTACTGCACGCAGAGAACACAGGAAACACATTTCCCATTGTATCTGTATATGTGTGTGTATATATCTGTATCTATATGTGTGTGAGTGTATATGTTTGTTTGTTTGTATGTATGTATGTATGTATGTATGTATGTGTGTGTGTGTATGTATGTATGTATGTATGTATGTATGTATGTATGCATGTATATATGTATGTATGCATGTATGTATGTATATATATATATATATGTGTGTGTGTATATAAAGTCTGTCTGTCTGTCTATCTATCTATCTATCTATATATATATAATAATAATAATAATAATAATAATAATAATAATAATAATAATAATAATAATAATAATAATAATAATAATAATAATTATATAAATAATAATAATTATATAAATAATATATATATATATATATATATATATATATATATATATATGCATATATACGCACATACATGTACATGCCTGCATATATATGTACATATACAGGTATATATGGATACGGGACGTAAAAAAAAAACGTGAACAAAATGAGAAACGAGCACATAAAAGACAAAAGCATGGAAAACGAATTTTTTTCGAACAACGAAAGAAACAAATAGAGAAACGAGACAGGCAACATAAAGAAAATTGCCTTCCTCTGTTTTATCTACTTCGCGAACATACGCAATCATACACATACACACAAACACACACATACATACATGTACAAGCGCACGAGCACACAGACACACACACACACAGACGCAGATTCACAGACAAACAAACGCGTACGCACAAACACTTATACACTCACAAATATTCGGCACAGTTTATATAACAAATTTTAGCAAGCAGAAATCCTGATGGCGATGAGAGAGAGAGAGAGAGAGAGAGAGAGAGAGAGAGAGAGAGAGAGAGAGAGAGAGAGGTGGGGCAGAAATTATAAGCTTAGCACCTCATAGAGGTATATCTACCTTCCTAATGACTTAAACTGCAATAATAAAACATGCGTGTGTACGTTTCATAATTGGCAAATACAGAAACTAACATAACTTGTCCATATTCCAAGTTAACATGCGATTTCAGATCAATTATCTGGCGAAATATTTGTTATACATCAAAAGAATAACGAAAAGTCTGCTGAATAAAAAAAAAAACAAAAACATTATTAACAAAAGAAGGAATCATTAGAAAAAAAATGGAGTAAAACAAAACAATGCAAAACAAAGAACAGGGCAGCAGATTTGTATTTGCAGATGGAGGGGAAAAAATGACAGGTTTTATTTACACATTCTGATTTTACAGATAATATCAGCTGCGGATGTTTAGGGTCTGATCAGTCGGTTAAGAAGTTTCTATCGATCGATTTTCTTTCAGTTCTGACTGAAACAAAATCCACACAAATTGCCAGCCACTATGATTTAATGCGAATTCCACTGCTCTATCTAAATAAACTACTGAACAAGCATTTCACTGCACAGTGTCTGTCAAACAATTTTAAAATCACCAGTTCAACATATCTGTTTTGATTACTGTCAGCGTGTGTATAAACATATATATATGTGTGTGTTTGTGTGTGGTATGGTGAGGTGTGCATGTGCATAATGTGCGTGGTGTGTATGTAAGCGTGCGTGTGTGTGTGTTTATGTTTGTTTTCGTCGCAATATATATTAATGCAATATACTGTAAATGCACTGAACAAGACAGCTGTCAGAGAACAAACAGTATAAGAAGGGAAAGAGAATGGGTTTCCATCACAGTTTTGGCAGAAACAATTCACTTATACTGATTATGCACTCGAGGAAAGACATGAACATCACAATACCCATATATTCCGAATTCTTTCAGATGCCACTCCAAGTTTGGTAAATAACTAAGTGACTACACCTAAGTGAAAATAGCTTAAAAAAGACAAAGTAAATAGGAAAAAGAAACAGAAGAAAAATGGAACAAAAAAACTACTGGTAGAGTACATGCCGTTTAGTGCCAGATCAATATAAATTTAGTAGATCTATGATGAAAGACATTCCACCCGCGACCAGCCTGTCTGTTGTATTTCCCTCGGAAGACTCGCAGAGATCTCCATCGGGTGATCTGTTGCAAATTCAAATACAGTGTTTTCTGCATCACCAGGTTCATTGTCTTCCTCAGTTGTGTACCGCGGTCGCAGCTGTTCCCAGTGTCGTCTCCACATCGGGCCATGAGGTATGACCTTCACGTTAAAGCAGCGAGTACCCAATGACTTCTTAATGATTGCTGGTACCCATCGGGGATCTTTGTCTCGGCGAGGTCCATAGTATAGTGCATACACAGGATCTCCGGCCTTGTACTGCCTGATAACTTTAGCGACATCAGCCGAGCCAGGAGTCACCTGAGACTTATGTGCTTCCTTAGACTGTTTGCCTTGAGCAATGTGTGCTGGCGATGGCAGCAGAGAATCAATCCTTGTTCGTATCTGCCGGTTATTCAAAAGTTCACTTGGAGAGAATCCACAGGATGTCGGTGTTCTCCGGTACTGCATCAAGAATTCTTGAAGTGCTCGTGTCGGCGGAAGAGAAGACTTCCTCAGAGCTTGTTTGAAGGTTTGCACCAAACGTTCCGCTGCTCCGTTGGTAGCTGGGTGGTAAGGTGCCCCTGTCAGGTGTGTGATCCCGCGTTCTTTGCACCAGCTCTGGAACTCCTCAGACGTAAAAGTTGGTGCATTATCGGTGACCAGTGTGTGAGGAAATCCGAAGTGCGCAAAGTCTTCCTCAAGCAGATTTAAAGTGGCTTTGGAAGACGTGGAGGAAGTAGGATGAATGCATGGGTACTTGGAATAAGCATCTGTGATCACCAGCCAATCTCTACCCATAAAATTTATTGCGTGGTCTAGGTGTAAGCGACTCCACGGCTTTTCTGGTAACATCCATGGGTGAACTGGAGGCTTAGATGGCTGCCTTTGATGTTCGTTACACGAATCACATCGTCGACTGGCTATCTCTATAGCAGCATCGATACCAGGCCAATAAACAGCAGTTCTTGCTAGTTGTTTCATGCGTTCCATGCCAAAGTGTCCAAGATGCAGAAGATTGAGGATCTTTGGCTGCAAGCTATGTGGAATCACAACTCTAGATCCATGTATAAGGCATCCATGACAGATACTAAGTGAGTTTGATAACTTACGGAACTTGTTGACTTCGTCATTGATCTCCATGTTCTTTGGTGGCCAGCCTTCACGGACGTAGCGCATCACTGTAGATATCACTGGATCTTTTCCTGACTCTTGACGGAGGAGATTAGCATCCACAGGTTGGACTTGAATACTAAGAGCTTTGATGGCACACACCATGTCTATGTCTTCACCATTTTCCTTTCTGTCAAAGTCGTTGTCATCACCGAATGGCAAGCGACTGAGGGCATCAGCATTGCCATGATCTGCTGATTTCCGATATTCAATGGTGTAGTCAAACTGGTTCAGCCACAGGGCCCATCGTGCTAGTCTGTTAGCAGCGAGAAGTGGCGTCCCTTTCCTCGGACTGAATAGTGATGTCAGTGGCCTGTGGTCAGTCACGAGTACGAATTTACGACCGTACAAATACTGGTAAAACTTCTGCAAGCCAAATATGATAGCCAGGGCTTCCTTTTGAATTTGGCTGTAGTTACGCTGTGCAGAAGTGAGAGTCTTGGACATATTGGCTATTGGGCGCTCGCTTCCATCAGGATAGCGGTGAAACAGGACTGCTCCAATACCAACGTTTGATGCGTCGCAAGCCAATCCCAAAGTTTTGTTTGGATCGAAGTGTATCAGAACTTGACTTGATGAAAGTACATTTTTCAAGTGATCAAAAACTGACTGTTCCTCATCTCCCCACTTCCAAATAGTTGACTTTTTCGTAAGGCAATAGAGTGGCTCTGCTATACTGGCTAGGTTTGGGATAAACTTTCCATAAAACTGAACTGAACCTAGGAAAGATTTCAAGCTTGATTCGTTCGTTGGACGTGGCATCTTTAAGACTGCTTCGACTTTGGATCCCTTAGTGATCCCTTCAGCCGACAAAATGTGTCCAAGGTATTCTACACTGGGTAGTGCAAACTGGCACTTTTCACGGCGACATCTGAGTCCATTGTCGCTTAGACGTGTGAGCAGACACTTTAGGTTGTTTAAGTGACTGTTTGCATCTTTCCCACTGACGAGCATGTCATCCTGGAAGACGGCCACTCCAGGTAGATCATGGGTCAGGTTTTCCATGATCTCCTGAAAGTAACCAGGTGCTGACTTGATTCCGAAAGGGAGTCGTTGTTGCAGGAGTACTCCACGGTGAGTGCTGAGTGCGAGTCTGCGTTGACTCTCTGGAGCCAGCTTGATCTGATTATAGGCATCAGCAAGATCTATCTTTGTATATCTGAATCCACCTCCGAGTTTCTGCATCAGTTCAGCAGGGAGTGGCATTGGATGACGGTGATCAGCAAGTTGGTCATTAATTCCCACAGAGTAGTCACCACAAATCCGTAGTTTGGGCTTCAGGTTGCTTGAAGCGTGTGCTTTACGAATCGGTACCACTGGCGTTCAGTATTCATTGAACTGAACAGGCTTCCAGATTCCCTTGGCGATGCCTTCTTCGTAACCTTTGGCCAGGTCATCACGAAGAGCAAACGGGACCGGACGTGCCTTGTGAAAGACTGGTGTTGCGTCCGATTTGAACTTCACTTCCAGTTCAAAGTTCTTGAGACATCCCAATTCTTGCTTGAAAAGATCTGGAAATTCATCACACATGTTGTGACAATCTTGCTGCAGGGAAACATAGGGCTCACTTGAAGTCTTTGGATGCATCACTTCAGCCCCTTCCCTCTTGGCTTGGATGTCTATGCTTTTCAAACCTAGAGCAGTGTCCACGGAAATTCCCAGAGTCTGGATAGCATTCCGACCCAGCAAATTAAGATCAGAGATCTTGGTGACTATGTAAGGTATAAGATCCTGCTTACCAGTTGTTGGATCCTTGGTTTGGCCCATGAAAGTTCCTAGAACAGGCAGGTTGTGCTTGCTGGCAGATTCATAGCGATGCTTGATATCTTGCAGCTTTGGTCTTCCAAGTTGTTTCCAGACTGACAAGGAAACAAAATTGCCTGTAGTAGCAGTGTCCAATTCCATTGTGAACAGTCTGTTCTGGATTGTTACTGGCACAATTAAACTATGAGTGCCTCGGGAAACTTCACCTAGGATCGCCTTGACTAGCTCAGCTTTTGTGATTCTTTTCACGGGAGTTTGTGAATGGCCATTGCGTTGCTGATGTTGTTTTTTCCTACACACTGCTTGCAAATGTCCCTTTTTGTCACAAAAATGACATTTGGTTTCTCTAAAAGGACAGTCTGTTGCTTTGTGGGCCTTTCCACATCGGTAGCATTTCTCCTGGTTTGTGGAATAAGACTGCTGATGTTTCTTTGAGGACTCTTGTTCTTGTTCTGTTGGACCTTGTACACCTGCTTGGTTTTGGAACCGTAGACGGTTTCTTTCACAACCTTTGCTGCGTCTTCAGTCTCAATGGCAACAGGACAGCATGGGCAAAATTTAGTTCTGAGTCTTTTATCTTAAAAAGCGCCTTCAGAACCGCTTCATTGTTAACCGAACATATGAATATCTGTCTCAGAGCTTCATCCTATGGGTTGGTGATCGCTGGAAAATCACAGGTAGCTGCATCCTGGCGTATACGTGCTGCCAGCTCCTGGAGAGTTTCGCCTGGCTTCCGCTGCATATCACTCCAAAACTTGAAACGCTCTCTCACAATGAAAAGTTTAGGGTCGAACTGTTCCTTCATGAAGTCAACGATTTCGTCCATTATCAAGTTGTTGATATCTTTAGGCGGATTTTGTTGGGTAGCCAGATTAGCAAGTTGCTTGTAAACAGTAGCGGTCTGATTGGTCAGGAACACTTGTGCTATGCGTTGTTCAGGTACAGCATTAGCAGCCACAAACGTATGGAATCTTGACCAGTAATCAGGCCATAGTTCTGACGTTGAATCAAATGCAGCAAATGGTGGAATCGACACTGTTGTTGAAGCAGCTGAAAAATAGCCACTAGAATCGCCTTCAACTTGTCGAGCACCAAACAGTTTTAACAGAGCGTCCATATCTCTCTGATGTTGTTGCATTTGCTTGTCCATTTGTTCCCTAAACAATTTAATAAGTTCTACTGTCTGTTTTTCAGCCATTGTTATTATGATGAATAATTTTACGTTAAAGTAAGCATGTATCTTATCGGCGACGCCAATAAACTCTGTTGTATTTCCCTCGGAAGACTCGCAGAGATAACACAACGAGTTATACAAATTTAATTATTACATTTATTATTCAATTATCTACAAAGAACGCACTCACCCAATGTTCATTATGAATAAACAAAAGTCATGTCCGCCATACATATATCAATGATATTTTACTACGACAGTCACACAAGACAACAACAATGAAACAATGAACTCAGACGAACCACAGTGACACACGGAACGTCAGACGAATAACATATCTAACAATCCGTATAACACTGTCTTTTTCTTTTCTTTTGTATCAACGATTATAATATCTAATCCTTCTTTTCCATCGGTTTTTTTTGGGCTTTTTTAAAGATGGTAAAGGAATTTCACTGCTATTCCTAGCAGGTCGTGTGACCACATAGGGCCAGTATAGGTGTGGGAGTAGATCAGTGGTTCTCAACTGGGGTCCATACGGCCCTTGGGGGTTCTTTTATTCTTTTATTTGTTTCAGTCATTTGACTACGGCCATGCTGGAGCACCGCCTTTAGTCGAACAAATCGACCCCAGGACTTATTCCTTGTAGGCCTAGTACTTATTCTATCGGTCTCTTTTGCCGAGCCGCAATTATCCTACACCTCTGCAACTATCCTCACCAACACCAGCATCACCAGCATCAACAGCGGCTGCATTTACATCCACACAAACACAAATAACACGAAATACCGCTAAGCATTTCGCCCGGCGTGCTAACGTTTCTTATTTCTTTATTGCCCACAAGGGGCTACACACAGAGGGGACAAACAAGGACAGACAAATGGATTAAGTCGATTATATCGACCCCAGTGCGTAACTAGTACTTGTTTAATCGACCCCGAAAGGATGAAAGGCAAAGTCGACCTTGGCGGAATTTGAACTCAGAACGTAAAGATAGACGTAATACCGCTAAGCATTTCGTCCGGCGTGCTAACTTTTCTTATTTCTTTATTGCCCTCAAGGGGCTAAACATAGAGGGGACAAACAAGGATAGACAAATGGATTAAGTCGATTATATCGACCCCAGTGCGTAACTAGTACTTACTTAATCGACCCCGAAAAGATGAAAGGCAAAGTCGACCTCGGCGGAATTTGAACTCAGAACGTAGCGGCAGACGAAATACCGTTAAGCATTTTGCCCGACGTGCTAACGTTTCTGCCAGCTCGCCGTGACACAGTGTGACAAGGCTGGCCCTTTGAAATACAGGCACAACAGAAACAGGAAGAAAGAGTGAGAGAAAGTTGTGGTGAAAGAGTACAGCAGGGTTCGCCCCCCCCCCCCCTGCTGGAGCCTCGTGGAGATTTAGGTGTTTTCGCTCAATAAACACTCACAACGCCCCGTCTGGGAATCGAAATCGCGATCCTACGACCGCGAGTTCATTGCGCCTCCACAGCAGTAGGAGTTATATTATTATTTAAAACAGTTTGATTTGGCTCCATGTGACTTAAAAGATTTGCTGGTTTCTAACGGAGACCTAGCTCGCTCACGCTCAGATTATGTGTATATTAAAACTTCAAAACTCCGTGCCAAATCAGACTTCAGTATGATGCCACTCCCCAGCTTACCAGCTTTGGTCAAACTGTTTAAACCATGCCAGCATGAACAACGGACGTTAAATGACGACGATGATGATGATGATGATGATGATGATGATGATGATGATGATGATGATGATGATGATATAAATATATACCAATATGTATGCATGTATGTATGTATGTATACACACATATACACACACACACACACACACACACACATATAGAGGCCGACAGATTAACTCAAATGAAATTATAATTTCAACTAACCAGGAGGCGCAGGAGTGGCTGTGTGGTAAGTAGCTTACTTACCAGCCACATGGTTCTGGGTTCAGTCCCACTGTGTGGCACCTTGGGCAAGTGTCTTCTACTATAGCCTCGGGCCGACCAAAGCCTTGTGAGTGGATTTGGTAGACGGAAACTGAAAGAAGCCCGTCGTATATATGTATATATATATATATATATATATATATATATATATATATATATATATATATATATGTGTGTGTGTGTATATGTTTGTGTATCTGTGTTTGTCCCCCCAGCTTCGCTTGACGACCGATGCTGGTGTGTTTGCGTCCCCGTAACTTGGCGGTTCGGCAAAAAGAGACCGATAGAATAAGTATTAGGCTTACAAAGAATAAGTCCTGGGGTCGAGTTGCTCGACTAAAGGCGGTGCTCCAGCATGGCCGCAGTCAAATGACTGAAACAAAAGGGTAAAAGAGTAACCAATCCATTAAACAGAGTGACGTTAGTACCATCATACTTCATACCACGATAAAAAAAAATTAATTTAGCATTATTATTTATGATCTAATCAATGAATAATTTTCCCTTCTCAGCCGAGTAAGTAATTAATTAGATTCCAGCCGCCCCCCGCCCTGCACCTTACAGCATAAAATACGATCATAACTTGACTGTTAATTTTAGTGCAGATAGCTACTCCGAGTAATTTCCTTCGGTCATTATACCCCTAAGAAAGATTTAGCCGGAAATATTTCAATATCTTCTTTCTAATTATAATTCCCATCCTTTTCACAAGGATGCTGCAAAAGAAATAATGAAAATTCCTTCAAAGCAATATCGTAAAGATCTCAAGTACAAATTCAATGGCAGTGAATGATTTTATTCAGTTAATGATTTTATTCAGTTAATGATTTTATTCAGTTAATGATTTTATTCAGTTAATGATTTTATTCAGTGAAGGATTGATTTCTGTTTCGGAGATGGGTCGATTTCATAGATACTAGTCTCCTATCTACTAGCACATAGTATATAAATTCATGTATGCATGCAAACATACATACATACATAAGTTAAAAAAAAACAATAACAAAAAAACAACAAAGTGAGGACGTGATACGGATAGTGTTATTGGACGCTCGGGAAAGGAAAGAGAGAGTGTATGACGTTTCGGGCGTAGCCCTTCGTCGGAAAGATGGAAAGTTCGGAGAATGGAAAAACGGAGAAAGAGGAAAATGGTACCGATGCCCACGAGGTTACATTGTGAAAAGACCGGAAGAGGAGGTGGTGGGGGAAAAGTTATTTCTAAGACAGGAGAGTGAAAAAGGGAAATGAATATCTGTGCGTGCGCGAGAGTCTGCGAGTGTGTGTGATAACAGAACGTGTGTGTGCGTATGTATGTGTGTGTGTGTGTGTGTGTGCATGGTTTGGTGGTTTATCTGTTAGTGTGTTTGTGTGTGTGTGTATGACGTAGTGGAAGGAATTAGTAGCAGGAATGGTTAGTGGATGCTTATAGACAGTGTTAGATGGAAGGTCAACAGGCGGTTTTTTGAGTATGTGTGTGTTCGTGTTTGTGTGGGGTTGTAGGTGTTGGGTACGTGTACGCGTGTGTGTGTATTTTGTATGTGCGCGTGTGTGTATGTGTATGTTTTTGTGCGTGCGTGTGTGTTTGTGTGTATGTGTATGTTGTGTATATGTGCGTTGCTGTGTACGTGTGTGTGCGTGCGTTTGCTATTGTACGTGCGTGTGTTGTTTATGCCCATGTGTGTGTGATTGTATGCGTGTCTGCGTGAGTGTGTAGTGTTGGTGAGAAGTGTGTGTGCGTGTGTGTGTGTATGTGGGTGTGTGCGTGTGTGTGTATGTGTGTGGATGTGCGTGTGTGTGTGGGATTGTGAGTGTTAGGTACGGGTGTGTGTGTGTTTATGTGTGTCTATGTGTGTCTGTATGTGTGTTTCCGTGTGCGTGTGTGTGCGCGTGTGTGTATATTTTTTGTGCGTGCGTGTATGTGTATATTGTGTATGTTTTCGTGCGTGCGTGTGTGTTATGTATGTGAGTGAGTATTGTGTATGTGAGAGGTGTGTGTGCGTGTGTGCATGTGTGTATATGTGTATGTGTGCATGTGTGTATATGTGTATGTGTGTTGTGTATGTGTGTGTGTGTGTGTTCAGAATCGTTTGTTTATGTAGTCGGCACTTAATGTATATCGGCTGAATGGACGTCAGTGATTGGTTGAAATTACAGAAATACGACAACTTCAACATGGAATAACTTATGGATTTCTTTTTTTTTTAAGAAGACTAAGAGAAAAAGATGTTTTATATGACACATTCTACCAGTGTTCCAAGTTTCAAAGTGTTTCGTTAATGAAAAATGTGGCCCCCGTTTTAAAAAAGATCCTGTGTGTTGTGTATGTGTGTATGTGTGTGTGGTTTTGTGTATGTGAGAGGTATGTATGTGTGTGTTTATGTGTGTGCGTGCGTATGTGTGTGAGAGCGTAAGGATGTGTGCCAGGTATGTGTATTATTTTGTGTGTATGTGTGTGCATGTGTATGCGGCTGTGTATGTAGGCGTGCGCGTATATATATGTGTGTGTGTGTGTGTGTGTGTGTGTTTGCGTGATTGTTAGCGTGTGTGTGTATGCGCAAGTGGGCGTGTGTATGTGCGTTTGTATAAGTGTGTGGGCGAGTCTGAGCGTGTGAGTGCATGCATAAGTGTTGTGTGTGTGTGGTGTGTTGGGGGTAGGTGTGCTTACATGTGTGTGTATGGGTGCGTGTATTTTTTGTGTGTGGGTATGTGTGCGTGTAGGAAGGTGTGAGATAAAAAGTGGAAAAATGTAGTGAGTGTAATAACCAGAGAATAATGGATATAATGTAAAGGGGACGAGGGGGGTGGGTAAAAAAATAAAAATAAAAAATAAAGAAAAGTGTTGCATAGACGTAAAGGGGAGAGTCATAAGGAGGAGGGGGCTGCGTTGAGTCCGAAGGGGAAAGAAGAATTAAGGTTAAAAATATAGCGTTGCTCCAGGTGGAGTCGCGAGGGAGTGGACCCATGGTGCAGGGCGAGGCCAAAAACGCAAAGTGCATGTAGAAATGCTGATAATATCAAAGTACATATAATTTTTTCAGCTGGCGCCAAACAAGAACATTAAGACTAGTATTTTTCTTTATATAACTTAACCTGAGGAGGAAAAGGTAGCGCCCATAACTCTTTTCAAGGCTGATGAGATTATTGTGCCATGACGGAGTCTTGTAAATTATGCAATATCATTTTTGCTTCACAAATGGAGACGGCTATGTCGATGATTTAAAATAAAGGTTAATTTAAGCAAATATAGACAAGACCTCTTAGTATAACAGGTCTACTCAATCAGAGCAGACTAGGATATAAGCAACTACAATGATTAGACTACCGAAGGAAGCGAGAATACCTGAAATTGTGGAAATGCTTGCCAGACCATTTCGAAATTATTTAAAGAGGGAGTAACAGTATATATGACCATCGTGATTAAAATCTCATTTTTCTCAGGTTCGTGAGATTCAGATATTTGACGTCCAGAGTGTGTGTGTGTGTGAGTGTATGTGTGTATTTGTGTGCGTGTGTGTGTGTGCGGGAGTGCGTGTGTGTGTGTGTGTGTGTTGTGTGTGTGTGTGTGTGAGAGAGAGAGAGGGGGGGGGGAAGAAAAAGCCTACTAATCTACATGCCAGCAAAACCAACAGAGATAGATAGATAGATAGATAGACAGATAGATAGATAGATAGATAGATAGATAGATAGATAGATAGATAGATAGAGAGATAGAGAGGGAGAGAGAGAGATAGAGAGGGAGAGAGAGAGAGATAAAGATAGATAGAGATAGATAGATAGATAGAGAGAGAGAGATTGGGGGAAAGAGAGTTATATGAAGTGGAATAAACACGAAAATTAATGGATATTATATTCTGGGTGAAAATGTTCTGACGATACATTTCCAACCAGAGAGAGTACCACAGAACTAGTAATGGGATATAAATCTGAAACGTAGGCTACTTTTAAGAAACTCATCAACAGTAACTCTTCATGAATATTATCCTAGTGAGCAGACTCAATGCTTATAATATTACTGAAAATATAACAGACTGGGAAATAGACTTGTAGAAAGCAAAACATATTTAGTTCGGGGACAATTTTAACAACTGGTTTATCGTGGAGTTATCCATATGATAAGCTGTCGTGCTTCCCTCAATGGTTCTTTGTTTTTTTTTTTTAGGGTAGTGATTCTCAACCAGGGTCCATATAATATTTTGGAGGGGTCTACATAGCAAAATAGTAAATTGGGGATCCACAACAGTATTTTAAAGGCCTCTGAAAAAATTTTGCTTTAGATGTATGTATGGGTATGATTTGCAAGAAACAGCTAAGTTAAGGCGGCGAGCTGGCAGAAACGTTAGCATGCAGGGCGAAATGCTTAGCGGTATTTCGTCTGCCGTTACGTTCTGAGTTCAAATTCCGCCGAGGTCCATTTTGTCTTTCATCCTTTCGGGGTCGATAAATTAAGTACCAGTTACGCACTGGGGTCGATGTAATCGACTTAATCCCTTTGTCTGTCCTTGTTTGTCCCCTCTATGTTTAGCCCCTTGTGGGCAATAAAGAAATAAGAAACAGCTAAGTTTCTTTCCTTAATATTTTACATAGTTCAAACTACTCAAGTTAATGTTTAAAAAACAAACTAGTAACCTTGAAAGAAGTTTCTATAAAGCTAGTTTTATAAGAACTTTGAAATAAGTTTCTATAAAGCTAGTTTTTAAACGTATAGATATGTCGGTCAACGAGAATAAAATATTAATCAGAAGATGCATTTTAGACTTTCATAATATTTTAATCGAATTACATTTACACTCACTTACGCATATATTTTTATATACATTTATGTACGCATATATTTTTATATACATTTATATTTTGTATATTTTTAATTTTAATTATAATTCAAAATGATTATTGTTTCATATAAAACATACATCTTTCAGAAATTCGAATATTGATTTCCTAAGAATATTGCTAATAATTTTATTAATAATATAAAAATATATATATATATTAATCAGAAGGGTCCAGAGAAAAAAAAAATGGTTGAGAACCCTTGGCTTAAAGTAACGACCACATTATAAATGATGCATACACCTTGTAAGACCGAAAGGTTTTAGAGTTTAGAGCTTAGATTTGGTCTCATGCTTCTGAGAGACCATGCTTAGCTGTCTTTTTACGGCAGTAAATCTCCATCTTCATAAAACAAGCCATTGACGAGCAAAGTACGGAGTCTCTATGTGACTACATGACCTGCAAGATTTAGCAGCAAAATCATCTCTCTCAGTTGACATACAGTTATTTTAAAACAGGAAAGACAGATTGATTAGTGTGATTCTGAGTACACTACCTTCTGGAGAAAAGAGGGATTGGTTTATGCTGGGAAAAGTTTTACTATGGACAGGCCAGAATATAAACAACTAAAATGACAAGAACATTGAAAGAAACGAGAATACCTGCCACTATTCTTGACCAGAAACAATGGAAGCCAATGGAGCAGAGAATTTGAACTTACAGAATCGGTAGTTTATCTGATCATCTATCTTATCCAATCATCTATTGCACTTTTACAATTTTTACCAGAGATTATGCACAGATACAGGTTAACGGCCATCAAATATCTGAGTATGAAAGACCCATAGTCTTTGTTGAGACATCTCTGTATGGGAAGGAAAACTCAAATAGAGCACATACTTACATAATACATACAAACTTACACACTTACATACAAACGTGCATGCATACATACATACGTACGTACATACATACATGCATACATACATACAAACTTATATACATACATATATATGTATAAATTTCAATAATAAGGATGAAAAATGGAATATTAATTTGATTAATATCAATTTAAAACCAGTGGCCTAGCATATTGAAAAATCTGAAGTTTCAGAAAAAAATTATATTACATACATATAAGAGGGATGACCACTAAGTGGACATTCATTATGTTAGAGGTAGACCCATATGGTCTGACCACTAAGAAAAGATTGTTCTCAAGAAAATTCCGCAAACGCCAGAACGTAAGCGAGCAAGACAAATGAAAAGATACAAAATATAAAGATTAATCACAAACTTGGTTTCATTGTTACCACTTACGTAATACGTACGTAAATGTCCGCAATTCATCAGTGTGATCGTCATAGCAAAATATAATTTGTAGAACTATACATGAGACGTCCGCATGAGATTGATCATGCATATAGTTCTACCAATTACATTTGGGGTTATATTTCAAAAGTTTTCGTTTTGGCGTGCAAAAATACCGGAAATAATTCTGCAGAAAATAATTCTCTGCAGTGAATTTTGCCGGTTAGAGAACATGGTTATTTAAATCTAAATAATAAGGGTGAAAAATAAGGCTCTGCGAAGAAGTTATGAACACAAAAGCAGCTAAGGTTCAGTATATAAATGTAGTGAAACTACCTCCCGCCATTAGATACAAACTACTATCGCCATTACATACAATCTTCTCATTTAAATATAAATAAATGCGAGCGTAGTAGAGAACCCATTCCTTGTCCATCACGTGACTGATCATTATTCGAATCGGCAACTTCTTCGAACCGTTCCCGCCAGAACGCAAACTGACCAATCACGGTCCCTAATAAGGTCACGTGATGGAGTATATTTCTACCATCTGGTGAGCCAATAGTTTGTTATAAATAGCTTTAACTCGGCAGCCAAATTCGTCTCGGTCCAGTTTCTCTTTGAGAACTGTTCCGTGTACCACACGACAGCAGCAGCAGCCAGCGACCACTTCAGCAGCTTCGTCCAGCCACGATGACCTCCGCCGTCGCCACATCAGCAACAAGAGTCTACTACTACTATCCAGCATCATCATCATGACCAACACGAATCTACGATTACTACTAACCAGCGTCAACACGAATTACTATGTACACCAAACCAAACCTCCGCGGCACATCTCTCTCTTCGATTCTGTTAGGTGACTCAGCTTCACCACGGTAAATAAACAGACAAGAGTTCTTAAACAGACAAGAAATTCTCAGCCAGCGATGAACATCTGTATAACAAGAATCACGGCCCTGGCATCGAAGCCAAAACACAACTAGTGATAAGCTCTGCCACACTCAGCCAACTCACTTTCACATACAGAACTTTTCCTATAGTGTACTAACGATCTGGTATAATTGCTCACGTGTCATTTACTGACTCTTTCTATCTGCTGTAAACACTCATACACATATGTATCACTCACATACACACTTTTCTTTGTATGACGGCCTGTCTTTGATTATGTTCTTATATGTCGCATTCACACTCACTCACAGACATACATCTTTAACGCTACAATAAATATTTCTGTTATTCATCTAATACGGTTGTGGTCTTTCATTACTGGTCATCTATGTTATCGTCGCATAACATATCATCTGTATACATCATTTGATGTATATTTGTATGTTCGACCGTGTGACTCGTGTAAATAAAAGGAGTCCTCTGTTCTTCCATTCGTCACCATTTCTCCTTTTGAGTTCGCACGGTCGTCTCTAACATAAACATGGAAGAGACAGATTATTAGTAAAATTAAGACTAAGTCATCACACCGAACTTAAAACAGATTATTCTAAAATGCTCATGTTTTTCAACACCAAATGTTATATATTATATGTGTGTGCGCGTACGTAAGTGCTTCTTTGAATCTTAATACGTCCTTTAGTATATTGTATAACATATCTTACCCTACCCTTCATATTTATAAATCTGTCTTTCACAATCCATGATTTCTTTTATTTCTTGTAAATAATAAAGAAAAGACTGACATCTATGTTATTACTGTTCAA